>NW_008751798.1:738671-769933 GCF_000715545.1 Opisthorchis viverrini
TTTATTTTATTTTATTATATTTACATGATTTGAAGACTGCATGGATGGGAATGAAGAGCGTTTATTCCACTCAGTATACGTTCCGGCTGATCGGGAAACACAAGTGACTTTTGAGCACAAACTGAGGTATACTAGGCACAATACATTGGAGAGATGCATTTGCGGAGGATCTGATAAGCACCTTCTGATAGGAATGGATGTTTGCTACATTGGATGACAGCTTTGGAGAATAAAGCTGAAATTTTACTCATGAGCCATTCATTTACTTGCTGTAATCGACAGGTCGGTGAAGAAAAGCGGCAGACTTTTCCTTATCTATCCAGCTCAGTAGAAAACAGGGAGCCAGAGCTAGTGCTCCCAGTCAACAGCCGATACGGTCTGAGGTGATGTGTGGACATAACGCTTCGTCAGCTAGGATCCATCGAAGTTTTGTAACTTTGGCTATATCCAGCTGAATCTTCCGTTTGTGGTGGTCCGTTTCAACCGAACGCGCTGCACCAGACTGCCTCATATTACACTTGGTACGAATTCTAAATATCTCAAGGCATTATCTAGACGTAACGCACAGTTCACAAGGTTACAAAAAGCCAGTTGCAACCAACGACTGGTTCCACCTTTCTTTAGCCAGATCAGGTGGTTGCAGTCCATGAGATTCTCCCAACATTATGTTCTACCTGAACCCACATTGGACAGGTTCCGAAAAATGCACTCATTTGCACACTATATTTGCCTTAATAGTAGTCTCAACTCAGTCCGGCTGAATCTCTTGTTTATGATGTCAAGTGGAACATAAGATGGAGGGAAACTCAGATACCGCAACTACCCGATGAGCTCCAAGAAGGATAGAATCGGTCGTGGACTGTCGAAGAGTTTTCAGTGGCCTTACGAGTAGACCATTGCGTTACAGCAAAGTGCAGTAGCACCCATGAACACAAACGCAGATATAACAGTGCCACGTGACGTCAGCTTCAGCAACGGAGCCTCCGATACTCCGAACTCGCAGAGGACACGTTATTTCAGTCAAGACAACTTTTGCGTGTTTTTCACATTTGTATTTAGGCTAGGTTGGAAATATTCTAATGACTTTGAGCCACGTTGTTAGCGTTTTCCGTCAAGCTATCTCACTGAAAATCTCCTTGACTTCTAATGTTTAACGTCCTATATTTTTGCATTCATCGCTCCATCAGGCGAGCTTGACAGTCAACTTGAAATTGCATGTATTCTCCTAATGTAAGCCAAGGAAAGTTGATAGAAATTTATGCATTACATTTTTGCATCGTTTTCTAAAGATGACTTGATACATCTGCCATCGGAATTTTATTGATTCGTTTTATTCCTCAGATTGTCACGTCAGGTCAGTTTGTCACCTTGCTATTTTTTCAAGCGTTTTCCAATCTATCCAGCTCCATTTCCGAGTAAAGCTTCCCACTATAAATCCATAGGTACTTGTGACCTTGACAAAACCTTAGCAAACCGATTTAAATATAAGCTTTCCTTGCTTCTTCCAACATATTATTAGTTTTGCTCCAAAAACTGGAAGAGGAGGTCCGTGTGAACCAATATATGGTGTCCGATAAATTACCTAGAGAGCTCGAAGCTGTCAAGAAACACATTGAAGACCTCAATAGGGTCGTACCCCAACCAGCCATGGGACAGGGATTTCTCGATCAACTTAATCAACAAGTAAGTACCTTCTGCAGCCGGTCGCACTGCGAATGTAAGCAAATCGGTTGAAACTATCTTGAACGTCATTTTAAAAAGATCGGTCGCTTATCTCCGAAAGTTAACACGGTAACATATTTAATTTTTGTTCAAAAAGACGTTAGGCCTTCATACAGCTTATTGTCAGGCGCTTTCTATTTTTACCACACAATGTTTGCGGTTATTAATGATTGATGGTGAGAAGTTCGGGTAATTTTAAACTAAACTTTGTGGGGGTTTCGTCCTGTAAGTGAAGCCAATCTATGCTGAAATGCCGAGAAGAATTGTAAAGCTGTTTCATCCTTATTGGGATTCATCAGCAGTGCGCATCTCACGAACCTGAAGCATCAACATCGGCAGCATGACATCAGTGTTCAACACCGATGCTTCAAGAGGCGACTTCTCAGATGGAAGTTTCACTAATCGGGTGAAGTTTATTCCTCCACTTAGCTAGTGCGAGGAGATTTGTGATTTTTGTGGAGATTTCGTCCTGTAAGTGAAGCCAATCTATGCGTCTCGGCTTTCCAGGACGAAATCTCCACAAAAATCACAAATTTCAACTGAACTCTCTTCCTTTCAGTAAAGCCACTTCGTAATGATCAGCTTAGAAGCACTGTATAGATGTTTCATCCTTATTGGGAATCATTAGCAGTGCGCATCTCACGAAACTAAGAGAGTTTCGGACCAAAGACTTTCCCGCCAGTGTTTGAACACTTGACCGCCCTGCCGAGTTAAGTGGTTAAGTGTTCAAGCACTGACCGGACGGTCGCGGGTTCGAAGCTCTGTGAGTGGGAGGCGCACTGCTGAAGATTCGCAATAAGGATGAAACAGCGGTGCACTGTTTCTCGGTTTTTCAGCATGGACTTGCTTTACTGGAGGGCGAAATCTCATTTGAAGATTACCACTTATCGGGACACAATGGATTCGGGTTATTGCTAAGTTTACAGTTCACTTTTTCGCCCCGCAATCAAGGTTTTCAAGAATCTGACAATAGGGAATTCACTGCGGTTTTTTTTGTTGACGTTCCTCAGCTCAATGACTCAATAGCCTGTGATGCAAAAAAGTGGAAACTGTACCGTTTTGTACGCCATAACTCCGATAGGTGGAAACGTGAATAAGTAATGAAAGGATCGTCAGCATTTCTTAATAACAGCATATAGTTTCAAGTTCTGCATAATCATCATCATCAGAGATATCAACGTCAGTGTTGGCACTGATGCTTTACTGCCATACAATACAAAGATTCTTCTGTGGATAATCTTCTTCTCATAAGTAACGCTGTGCCTACACTTCCAACTACTCAGTCAGATAAGCTGGGAGGAAAATGACAGCACGAACGATCAGCCTTTATTTATTGCAACTTCTCCAGTCAAGCAAAGGCATGGTCACGGGGACTCCATCCTGGAAGGCGTACAACACCAACCACACCCAAACTCTTCGTGGTCTCTTTCACGCCTTTCTACCGAGTCATGTGCTGTCCACCTCGCGGTTTGCGCCATTCTGAAGGAGGCACGGAGAACAACACTCGTCTCGGTAGCTGATGTTTCGACATGCTTAGCACATGACCGACCCATCGTAGTCGATGATGCTGGGTGTTTTCTCGAAATGAAGTGCCTGCAGCACAACCAATCACACCTAATCACCTTGTTACTAGCACGTTTGCACCATCCAAAACCAGCCACGCTCCTGAGTCATCGGTGGTCGAAAACCTCAAGACGCCTCACATCATCTGTCCGCAGAGGCCATGCCTCGCACCCATACAACAACACAGCCCTTCCTGTAGCCTGGTACACACGACCCTTAAGATCCAGTGAGAGGCCTTTTTGACGCCACAAATTAGTAAATGTTATTTGAGCCTCTGAGATTCTTGCACTGACTTCATCAGACACACTTCCGTCAGAGGTACTTAAAGTTTTCCACAATCCCCAGTGATTCCCCTTGAATTGTAAGGGATCTATTCGCGGTTGACACATTCTAAAACAGGACTTTGCACTTTGAAGGTGCAAGACGCATGCTAAAAGATGGTATGATGGGGGTCAGTTTATTCAACAAGATTTGTGCTTCGCTATGGTCTTCAAAGGTGAGGGTGATGTCATCGACAAGGCTCTCACCAGCAACAATTTGAACACCAGGGTTTTGAAGATCGTCCAGTGCTTGCCTCAGCATTTCATCAGTAATGAAGCTGAACAGGAATGGAGAGAGTGGACATCCTTGTCTCTCCTTGTAGGAAAGCTTTTGGAGAGTTCACCATACACTCTCACCCGCCCAGAATTACGTTAATATAGGGATCGGATTGTGTACAAAATTCTCGGGCATACCCTGTTGAGCAACCCCTGCAAAAGAACACAAAGAGCGATACTGTACCCGCTATGCTTTTAGTAGACCCTTAAGTCTCACAACACATTGACGCTCATATTGGTCTAGTAATCCAAGTTTTGATTTTGCTCAGTAGAAACGATTACATCTAGTCATACAGTTATTCAGTTTTCCGGTCAGGGTCCGACTAAAGCTAGTTTTCATAGGGAGTTTCATTATAGTTTTTCATCTGCCTGCGAATTTTGCAGTTATTATACACGACGAAAAGTTATCCCATGGTCACGCAATGAAGCATAAAGCTCTCAGCCCTTCGGCATCTGTACACAATACAGAGTAGCTTAGAAAGAATAGCTACAAACTAGTTTGACTTCCGCAAATACCTGGAGAGTTGTCCAGAATACTGGTCACCAACATCATCATCCTCATTTTCAACAACAACACCATCAACTTCATCACTTTACTAGCTACGCAGATCATAAGTGCATGGTTCAACTCCCGTCACGGCAGCACATATGAATTGCTGAGGAGCCCTAACATGGGCAGTACTCGAGTCCAGTGATTCTTCACCCATAAAGCCATCCCCAGGACAGGATGCGGACCGTTCAGCTGAGAGTGATGTGAGTCCTAATCATTTTAAAGTGCTCAAAACCGTCGAATTACTATCAAGTGATGCATGAGGAATCAAAACTTTTTTTTCTAAGGTTCTTTCAAAGAGCGTTTGAGGTTACAGTAATTCTCAGAAGGATTTACAATAGATTAGGGTAAACCCAACCATCAAACAAGCTCCTCTATCTTTATCCTGCATTCTCTAAACCCTGGTAATACGATAGTCCAGCTAATTTCCAATTTGAGTAACAAAGTCTTATACCCCTGAACCTTTATCCCATCCACGTTCTGCTGAAGTACGTTAAACAGAATATCGTGCGACCCGTCTTCAATAGGTAGACACGGTTTCTGGTTCAGTATGTGGAGAGCAGTCCAATGGGATGTGTGTAAAAAGGTGAGCCCGCTCCAAGGTGAAAATGAAGTAATATAGTTTCATAAAATCATGGTTTTCAAGGTGCATCGTTAATTGTTTTTTTTTCAATTTATATTTTCTCATCTTCCCGTAAAAGTTGCGAGAAACAAACTCGCAAACAAACCGCTTGATTGAAAAACGAATGGCATCGAGTGAGCCTTTGGATGACAAAATCTCCATCTTCCGACAGCAAGCAGGTATCGTGTCACGGAAAAAAGCTGCGGCCGCTGAAGCTCTATCCGTGGCTCGAGACAATTTAGCGGTGATTGAACGCCGTATCGGGGAAACCAAAGCTCAGCTTCTCCAAGCCAACGGTGGATCAGATGATGCCCATGTTGCCGCTGGAGATGTGGGTACGAAGGGGACCAGTGAAGGTCGTTCTACTGGCACCATGGGGCTCAAAGCCGACGAGGTATGTATTCACTCTCTTTGTCGTTCAGACTTATCTACTCCCACAGTGGCCATGTACTTGTTTCCCAATAACGAGATGGTGTGTAACCCAGTGGCCCGAGAATGCCTGAACAAATGTGGGTAAGAGCTGTTAGGATAAACCTATCTGCCGGAAACATTTCTGCTGATCTGGTCGTCATATGTGGGAGTGGATCTATTTTTACAGAAAGTGTAGTTATCTCATTCTGCTCAATTTTTCCCTGATGGTTCACTTACTGTGTCACGTTCCGTTAAATGCACTACCGTCTCTAAGTGTCTCTCACGAGAAAATATAGGATCTATAAAGAAATGTAGTCTCACAAATATCGTGGCGTCCGAAACTGAGCGTCCGAATCTCTGTTAGCCGTACTTGAAGAATCTTTGAAAACTAGCCCGTGGATCGACAAGAGACTTCTACTGTCTGACACAAGTGACCCAGAAGCAATGCTGTTGCACAAATGAGTTTCTCTGTAGGTGGTGCGATTTCAAGAAGGGACGAATGGTATCCTTCTGGAACGATAACAATCCGGCCATGCGGTTGAAAGTTATTCCGCTTACACTGTACGATATTTCAAAACCACGACCTTGGCTACTCAGGAAGAATAGTAGCAACGGATCACCACTTAAAAACCGCTGGTAGGAATGCCGTTACGTCGACCTCTGTCATCCACTGAGTGTTAGCGTTTAAATTAGAGTGGCTTCCATGATGCTACCATTAGTAACAGGAAGCATACAGCCCATGGGTTTGATAGTATGGGGCGTTTGTGCATACACATAATTTTTTAGCAACGTATAAGTACGATTTTTATGCAATATCCAAGTCCACGCATACTTTTTATGGTTATTAGACGGTTCAAGCAGCTAGTAAACGCCATCATGCTCAGCACTGTATGAAACTATTCCGAATAGTGAAGATTTCTTCAGAGTCTCGGAACATATTGTCCGAAGCTTGCGTCTAGCTTTAGAAGCCATGAGCTTTCAAGTACGGACGGATGTTACTGCTTGAGATTGCATCTTGAGGGGCAACCGTCCTCGATGGCGGAGCAGTTTGCACAGAAATCGCTGAAGAAGTAAACGATTCACGAAAGTAGGATATGAAGATTGCCGTTTCATGAAAACCATAAAAAAGGAGCGGTAATATAAGGTGAAAACCTCAGATTTTTCCGCTAGTTCTCCTCTAAATGTTTTCACCTATTTGTAAGGGTCTGACTTCGAATCCACTACCGAAGGAACTGAGGACAGATTCGCATGTTTTACTATTCGCTGTTTTACTGTTATTTGTTTTTTACGGTGCCACTAAATTAAATCAACCAATTAAATTTATCAGCTGTAAACTCTGTGCCATAGGCACACTGGTTCCAGTTGCTACAGTTTCGATCACCGGAAAACGGGAAAGTGGAATACTAAACCAAGCCTTGAAGGCGAAGTCATGTTCACTTTGTTTGGAAAGTGGGTAGCCCCGCATTGATGGCGATTGCTTTGATGCACGAGGCTACTGACTGTGTGATTGGGCCATTTCCGCCAATGTCATTAACCATTGGTGAATTAAGGCCCGAGGTCATCATCAAGGAAGGCGGCAGTTGCTCACCCAATTAAGTTTACTGGTTGGTGTTTTCGTACTTCGTTACACTGTCCACCTCTCGGTCGTTTCCACTCAGCACAGAGAGAGGAGAAAAGAGACAGACGATCTTCTGGCATGTACTAACCAGCGCAACCTATGAAGCGTGAGTAATTGATCTACCGCGGAAGGGTTCCTTCTTCCTAAAACCATCTAGCGTACGTCGTCCTTGCTAAGCCGATGTTCCAACGAGGCCTGAGCAATGCTTCGGAGACACCAATGGTCAAACACTGACATCTACCGTATGTCCTCTGCACATAGGGGCCGCGTTTCTGACCCATGAGACAGTATGGATCACACTACCACAGTGTAAACTCTGCCCTTGAGAGACAAACTGACGTCACGTCGACGCCATAGGTGTCGGATTTCGGCGGAAGCTGCCCTAGCCTCTCCAATTCGAGAAGTAATCTTTTCTGCGGTCGTTCCACCGGAGCTTATACAACGACACAGATAAATAAATTTATCTACCACGTCGACTGGCTGACCTGCAAGCATGAGGTATGGGCTTGATCCCATCCAGTCTTGTAAAGCACTTTGCACTTTGCGGGTGTGATGAGCCTGCTAAACCGTGCGGCAGTTATTTAGGTTATTTAGAATGGTTTGCATTTGGGAAGGATCTGAAACAAGGAGAGCAATGTCGTCTGCATACTCAATATATGTGAGCGGACGTCCTTGGAGCATTTTGACTCCTGAGGTTTCAAGAAGCATATCAATAATAAGGGGGAAGGAGGACAGTCTTGTCTTACACCACTGGACGTGATGAACCCAGTAAATTAAAGGAATAACTTATTTCTATATTTTCTTTTAAACCTGTCTTTTTTACTTTATGGACACAGGATAAGCAGTTCAGTTCAGTTTTTTTAACTGAAACGTTCACTGCGGCGCAACTGTTTCAGCTGCTTCGTTCACTGAAGAAAAGGGGAATAAGGAATTGCAATTGAATGAATGAATGAATGAATGAGTGAATGAATGAATGAATGAATGAATGAATGAATGAATGAATGATTGAATGAATGAATGAATCAATGAATGAATGGGGGAATTGCAATTCACTCGTTAGAGGTGGTGGCTCAATAAGTCCATTAACGTCGAATGGTCCCTCTTGTCCAGTATGTTGTGGGATGAGAGCTGCAAGGTGAATGTGACAGCTCTGATGCAATACCAGCATTGGCTGTGGTAAAGCCGGGTCTGTCACTAATTATTCGTTCGTCTCATCCCTCAGTGGCCGTCGGGAAGATGACAGTTACAAATGCACCTGAGTTGACTGGTGAGGGTTGTCATTCTTCGTTGCCAGGTCATGAACTTACTACAGACGAATGTTATAAGATCAGTGCCAGAAGACAGCTATACTAGAAAGGGTGCGATCTCTGCCGGTCCTGAGAGAAAGCACTGTTCCAAAATTCTCTCTAGATCTCTAACTACTCTTATAGAGGAAGTAGTATTGTCAGGTTCAGTTAGATTGTGCATGCCTGCATTTTTGACAATGGATTGAGAAGTTTTGAGTTAATAATTCTTTCTTCCTCCAATCGACTTCGTTAAGAATCTGCTTCATTTGTGGAAAAAAAGATGGACATACACTACAAAAATTATGCAAGACGGTTTCTGTCTTGGAGCGCAATCCGGAACCATTTCCAAAAACGAAAGAAACCTTTAGGTCAATAGCTCCTGCTACCTTTACAAGCCGTTGACGAAACTGAGCAGAGGGAACTGTCCGGCTGTTCACAATAGGTGTTGTGGATACTGGTGCAACGTACATTCCACTTGTCAAGCTTCTGATCTGTTAGTGTAGCCAGCAAAATTCAGCGAATGGTCGGCAGATGCGCAATTCAAAATGACTTGAAATAACGCTGAGACCTATCGAACAGAGGAACCGATCACCGAATGAATTCCACACGATTTATAGAGTATGGTTTCAGGTGAATCCACAGTAGCGGGAAACGAGTGTAGCGGATTCGGCCTTTAGCTTTTCCAGGGATATTGTCAGTCAAAGATATCATGTATTCATTTAATTGCTGAAACACTGCCCAACTTGTATCAAAGGCGACCATCAACTGACGAATTACATGTGGATTCGGGATTTTCTATCTTCAACTGCTTCGTTACCCATTCATCGCACTTCTAGTGCACATGGTTAAGGACGGGACAGAATCGGAAGAACCTTTATTGCCTCCAACCTCCTGCAGGAACCGAACTTCAAGGGCTTGCTTTAGCGTTCAAAACAATCCCTGTTGCTCGATCGCTCACTGCTACCCATAAAAGTATGAACCCGTTTGAAGTACACACTCTTCGGATGCACAATTCGTAACTACTTTGCAGTGACGTTCAACTCTTTATTTTTACTGGTTCAGAAACCCGCTTCTGTCGAACTGCTTGTCTGTGATCTTTTAGTCAAAAAGCGCTCACTATCGCGAGTAAATCTGTCGGCACAACTGAGTAACTCGAAATCCTTGGAGAATTTCATCATATTCCGAACACAGATTTTCATCGGAAAGGCGTCTTAAATCTGTTTCAGTTTCCTCCAGACTGATATCGAGCAAATTTTCGAGGTAGATTTAACTGAGCCTGTTTAGATACACTAATTTTCCGCATCAGAAGGAGCAAGAGAGCATGAGGAGCCCATTGATTAGGTACTTTCGCTCGCCAAATGACCTCCACCTCAGTAATTTGACTTTCTCCACGAATACGTGCAGCGAAATTCCGTTCTGGACACTCTGTGGAGACTATGTATACACGAGAAGGAGGAGAGGAATTACCCACGCAGTCCATATTGATTATTTCTTTTCTAGTGACAAACAGAGCACCAAGATCGTTGAATACACTGACAACCAGCTGCCTGGTAAACTGTGAACAATACGAAGAGGCTTCTTTTGATCTGTAAATTGTTATCGCATCGCGGTGTTTGACTGCTGGATATAAGGTTGGCACCGTTCGTTTACTTAGCCCCGCTTGTCACTTTTGTGGCTACGTATGTAGTGCAGAACCCAAGACAAAGGTTTGGATGGGTGAAGGGCAACAAAACCTTAGTGAGATAAAGAGCATTCGGGTTCAGTTGACTTCGGCACTTCGGCTCACAAACCATGCAACGAAGTTCAGTGTTTCCAGCTTCCAAAGCTTTGTTCACTGAGGATAAAGAGAATGGGGAAATGGGAGATGTGGGTTAGGTGATGTCCCAATCAACTCACTGACATCGAATGATTCTGTCTGTCCAGTGTGGCAGAGTCCGAACCAATCATTGAGGACGATAACTTTGACGATGACTTTGGCTACGTGATGCAGCCAAATCTGTCTTGCCATGTGGTCCCTATCTGCGGAGACGGCAGTTACGGACGCGACTCAGTTGACGAGTAAGGTCTTTAGTGCTTCCCCGCCAAGCCATGGACTAGGTCAGCGTAAGTTCGATGGGTGTCGTGGCATGACATATAGGATAGCAGAGTTCACCTTCACTTAGAACCTTAAAAACTCAAAACCGTCCTACATCTTCACAGATGGCCATCCCCCAAGCTACTCTATTGGGTCCCCGGTGTTCCCATCAACTGGAGCGGGAGCGAATTTTTTCCAAACGTAACTCAAGCTAATCCCGATGGCGGAGTGCCGGAAGCATCCGACTTTAAACTCCGTTCTTCAGCTGGTTCGGAATGTGAGATTCACCTATTCAGTTCAGATGACCTATTCGGCGAAACTGATTTTAAATCAGAATGAACTGATTTTCTGTGAGTTTAGCTGTCTGGAGAACTCCTGTTTTCGGGAAGCATTTCGTGCACTCGAAAAACTCTTTAAAGACTGGAGTTGGTCGAGCATCCGATTATTTCCGCTGCACAATGTCCAAGTTTTTTTTCTACAGAGTAATAATGGCAGTACAACTGTTCTAATTACTGTAATATTGCTGTCTAAGCTCAAGTGATAACTGGTTCGAACTGGTTCCTCAAGGCGGTCAAGTACCGTATCGCAGTCAGCCCTAGCACATTACGGAGATCCATTTTTGCACAGTTCGACAGTTCCTTAATTCCCTCACACACTTGGTCGAGTCCACGTGGCAAGTGATGTCCGACCTATAATAAACCCTACGAGTAGTTTACTTGTTTTTCTTGAAAACCCCACTACCGAATACACCTTCGTATAACTTCTACGATTTTTGCTTATCGGTTTAGTTTTTTAAAGGTGCCAGTAAGTTCTTCTAAGTTTCCTGGTTCCTTTTACTTGCTGTCGGCTACGTTATCATCATCTTTTTCGTCATCGTTATCCTGATGAGATTAGTAGTTGATTTATATTAGCGGCAAGTTTATTTCACATGAGCTATAGCCGTAAATCAGTTTTTGTATAAGCACTTTCTCGGATATGCATTTGTTTCAAGTTTCAACGATACGTGGCAAAACTCCGAAGCAAGAATACTGTGTACAAACAGAAACGTTCTCAGTTGAGTGAACTTCGTGCGGAACGGAGTATTCTTACACGAACTGTGGAGAGACTGCGTGCCGAAGAAGCTGAGGCCAAACGGGTTCTTGCAGCTACCGAAGCTTCTCAAGGAATCAGTGGATACTGGGAAACCCAGAACAGTCTGGAAAAGGTAAGTAGCAATCCAAATCCAATTGTTCCGAAACACCTTTAGGAATAGTCTGACTGAGAGAGCCGCTTTATTGCCAGCAAGAAAATGTTCCAGATCTTTTCGTGTTATATCTGCTGATTCGTCAATCTGTGGTATCTGCTGCTGACGCGCTTCTGTGCCTAATGCCGGAGAAAAAAACTCACAGAAGGGAACACAATAGCTATATTCCGAACAAGCGCGTGCGAGAGCGTGAGTGCGTGCGAGTGCGAGAGCAAAAGTTAAAAGGCCCCACGCTATTTGAAGGGGACTTTCTGACATTGATCCAGGCGGTCTGATAGGCGTTAGTGAACACCCATCAACATCGATCGTGCCCCTATGAAATGCCTGAACGCAGATCACGTTCGGTCGTGCTTCTGTGGCGTGCATGAACACTCATCCGCTTTTGCTGAATTGATTAAATGATTGACTGGCCTGGATGCTTGCCAGCTTTCCTGTTGAGATTTTGTTGGAACAGTAGGTTTCGGGCGTTCTGAAGTTGCTTTCGGGAATCTGACCTTCCTGACGTTTCGCGTTCTTCGGTAACCCCCTTGTCTTGTCGGAACATTGAGTCAGTAATATCAAAACACATTCCGGAATAGACATTTGTCTCTTCCTAAAAGACTCGGTCACATTCCATATACTATTTTAATCAAACCATCACATTCGAATACCAGATTGTCAACTGGTTCGCAGAGATTCTTTTGCTCAACTAATTCCTATCTAGAAGCGAAGTATTGCGGAAGCCTACTGAGCCTTTTGCTTGAGGGTGAATATCCCGGGGAAGGATTAAATGAAGAGTCAAAAGCAACATAAGGCATCACTAGTACAAGCACGGGTTCGATGTTTGTGCACCCCCACCTATGGTTTTTCGTTCGAAGCGTCCAGCGGGAAGAGGTGCTAGCTGTCATGTTCGGACAATCAGTGTTCGGACTAGGCATGTATGGGTCGGAGATGAACCCTCAGGGTAGAAAACAAGCAAGGTGGCGATTTTCTGACCTTATGTCTTTAAAAGGACAATCGTAGTATCGATCTACTAATTCATCCACCTATCAAAGTAGCATCCTTAACGATTACCTTTTTAATGAACAGGTCTCTGAACAAATGAGCGCGCTGAACGAACAAAAAGGAGTCACACTGGAAGAAATGTCCCAAATAGTTCAACAGCTGACTAACCGAATCAACGCCAAACGTTCTCAGCTGGCTCCAATTCTTCGGGAACTCAGACCACTGAGACAGAAAGCCCAGGTAGCTCAGCATTTTATCAGTTCCTCTCACTTCATTTAGGACAATGAAGCTTGATAGTCCTCACAGAAAGACAGAAAGATGGGGTATTTTCTTGACCACCATATCATTCATCATCAACAGTCTGGAAATTCAGAATTCACCAAATCTCCAAGGCCACAATATTTTAAATGATAACGCGTACATTCATACTTTACTTAGTCCATCAGCTATTCCACCAATCACTGGATGACTATATTTTTATTTATGCTTTATCATTAACCTTTATGAAACACCTTGCAAATTTTACACACGGTATGCGTAACTCTTACAGACCAACTCCGTTTCGTACATGCACATAGTTCAATTAGGACTAACGATGGTCCCGCGGGCGTAGTAACAAGTTGGTCAATCAATACCAGGTTACCGGCTTATTCGGTATATGACAAGTGAGATGCGGAGCACCGAAATGTCGTTGGAGGCTGCTGTCAGAAAGCAGTTTCCTTGCCAGTTTACAATCGGTCGAGGCTCCAAATGCCGGTGTAAGAGGACGGTGACAAAATGAAGCCAACATTTTTGTCACTTCGTTAGTCAGTAGACTGGCGTATTTGTGTACCACACTTATGAAATAATGAGACGAACGCTGGAGGGATTCCAAAACCCTGGTGTTAAAATAGCCTGTGAAGAAAACCATGTCGATCTGGAATATGAAGACGACATCGTTCTCATGTGTTTTTTGGATGAACTGACCACAGTCATCCTTTGGTATCCTTTGGTATGCACTTTGCACCTACAAAGTGTAAAGTCATGCTCGTGGACGTGCAGTCACTGAACACACCACTTGCAATCCAGGGCGGGATACTGGAAGTTGTGGAGCGTTATGCGTATCTTGGAAGTTAACTAAGTTCTGATTCCAGTGTGACAGATGAGGCGAATACACGAATCTGCAAGACTCAGGCCGCGTTTGCTATGAGAGACACTTATGGCGTCAGAATGGTTTATCCAGGAATCTCAAGGGACGTGTGTACCAACCTACAGTACGGGCTGTTTTGTTGTATGGCTGTCAGACTTGGCCTATTTGAGCAGCGGAACTGAGAAGTCTTCAGGTGTTCGACAATCATTGTCTCAGAACCATACCTCATGTGGATTGGTGTCGGCGAATCCGCAACGAGGCAATTAGAAAGCGCGTTGTTGGTGGTGTAACGGGTACTTCCATCGAAGAATGTGTCCAGCACCAGAAGCTGCGTTGGTTGGAACATGTGTTACGTATGCCGAACTGTCGTTTGCCGAAGAGAGTGCTGTTTTCCATACCCAACTCAGAGTGGCGTAAACAGAGAGGTGGCCAATCCATGACCTGGCAGAGGAGTGTGAAAGAAATCACAAGGCGCTTGGGCGCTGTCGGTGCTATTCGCATTCCAGGCTGGGGACCGCGTGATCCTTACTGTGCCTGATTTGGGACACTACAAGACCGATGTCAGTGGCGTTCTTGTTGTCAGTTTCTATCCAGATTACTTGAGTGAATGTCTGGTGGTGTAGGCACCTCGGAATGATTGAGGTATGCTAGCACTAAGTCCCTTCCCCGTCCACCTTTACTGTTTTCTTTACAATAAGGCTTTCAAATAAATCATGGTTGTACGGCAGTGAAGCATTAGTGTTGAACCCTGATATCATGCTTTTGATGATGATGATGATGATGATGATGATGATATATCACACCTACCGGTTAAAACTATTATTAATTCAACCCATTTTGCTGGTCCGATGGATACACCGAAAATAGACGTTCGCAAGCAAGCGGGCCCTCAGTGAGGATTAAGCTGCCGTCTTTGAACTGAAAGCTGAGTTGTGCCTTCGAGACTAGGACTTCACTGACACTTGAGTAGATGGATATATTTACGTTTAGATTCTACACCCAGAGTCCGCCTTTCTTCCACAGACTGGCAGTCTGGAAGGTAGGTGAAGAGTGGCCTGGGAGATGCATTCGCTACAGTAGTTTTCCCTATTGGATCTGAACGAGTTGTTTGGATCCTTGATAGTTTGGATGGTAAGATAATGTGCAGGAGCCGCTTTACAAATAAAATGAGAAAGACTATCAACATTTTCAGTATTTTTGACGTTTTTCATTTCTTTGGACCTCCGGGCCCACAAAGTTACCGAATTTGCACATACGTTTAATTTTACTTGACCTTTTTTTAAACACTGAACTGCGTTGTGGTCCTGACGAGAAACAGTCTGTCTATATACCTCCAGAAAAGACCCAGTTTTATCAGGAATCTAAAGCCTGAATAAAGCCAGCTATTTAATTTCTAACCCATGCGTTTGGGCGTTGTGTGACTTTGAAGATATCCCTCAGATGCTGACCAACTTCAGAAAGTTGGCCACCTGGAAGATGTACTGGAAAAGACTTTGGTATGTTGATTTTTTTGGAAACCGTGAGATCCCCAGTGACTACGCGACGTGTGCGCATCTTGCGTTAACCTAAAACGGTCAGGTAACGTAGCAATTGATATGTGTACGTCCAGAATTCAGACTGGGTTTCATGAAGCAGAGTTGAGTAGTTAATGATCCCCACCATCAGCATTTGATACAAATGTGGATTATTTGGGGCTGGGGCTGGCTCTTTGGTGGGTATCATGTGATTCTAGGAAGTTAATTTGGAGCATCCGAAACTCTTTCACCATGAAGGTCGGCGCAAAGCAGAGCAAGCCGAAATTCCTAATGCCGAGACCCACAGAAGAAACTGGAGAACCTATGCCAGCTAGAATAGAGCACAGATCTCAACCGTTAATTTTGTCAAAAAGCAGAGAGGTGGCCAACCCTTGACTTGGCAGAGGGGTATGAAAGAGATTACGAAACGTTTGGGTGCTGCCGCCTTCCAGGATAGGGACCACGTTATCCTCATTGCGCCTGGTCGGAGATGTGGTTGCTAACCTATGTGAATGGCGTTGTTGTTGTTGTTGTTGTTGTTGTCAGTTTCTATCCAAATTACCTGAATGAGTGTCTTCAGGCATTTGCACTTCAGAATGATTGTGAGAGGCCAGCACCGAGTCCTTTCCCCGCACAATTTCATTCTTTCCGGCCATCAGGGATGTATGGCCGCGAAGCATGAGTGTTGAACACCGATGTCGTGCTGTCGATTATGATGATGGCGATGATAGGTCCTGTTATGTCTGCTAATTCGTCAATCTGTGGTATCTGCTGCTGACCCGCTCCTGTGCTTAGTTGCCGGAAAACGTGACTCAAAGAAGGGAACACAACAGCTATATTCCGAACAAGCGCGTGCGAGAGCGTGAGTGCGTGTGAGTGCGAGAGCAAAAGTTAAAAGGCCCCACGCTGTTTAAGGGGGACTTTCTGACTTTGATCCAGTCTGTTTGATAGGCGTTAATGAACACCCATCAACATCGATCGTGCCTCTATGAAATGCCTGAATGCTGATCACATTCGGTCGTGCTTCTGTGGTGTGCATGAACACTCATCAACTTTCGCTAAATTGATTGGATGATTGACTGGCCGGCTTCCTTGTTGAGATTTTGGTGGAACAGTAGGTTTCGGGCGTTCTGAGGTTACATTCAGGAATCTGACCTTCCTGATAGATCCTGACTGTTTGTCACGGTTTTCGAACCGGCTGAGACTGAACTGCATGTTATCGCTACGTCCCCCAAGTTCATCGACGGATTCTCCCAGTTACACAGGTACTTGGTTTTGACAGAAGAGTTACCTAAATCCAGCTAATCTCTCCTTTTTGATAATCCGCTTTAACAGAATATGAGGCATCAGGTTGTACCGGGTTTCATTTGGCATGACATTTGAGATCTTGCATTAAATCACCTGAACGCAACACATTACTCATAAGGTTCCTGAAAACACTTTGAGATCCCGCGAGAGATTCAGCTGAATTTCCCATCAAAACCGAATTCGTACGCAGATGAGTGTATTTACTGAAATCTGTCCAATTAGGGCTCTGGTGGAACATGAGGTTGAAGAAACCTGGAGATGAACCCCTGATGATGAACCTGATGAGCCCCAAGAAGAGCAAAACCCGTAGTGGGCTGCCAGAGAATTTTCAGCAATCTGATGGGTGGTGCGTTGCGTTTAGACAGTATGTCGTCCTGTTTTGTTAGAACGCTTCGTCTTATCATGTACACTGTCGTTTCCCCCGACTTCATTCGTATCAGCTCAGTATTTTGTTTGATATCACATTTTGCACATACCCAACCTGGAATCTCGCCACATGTAGCTTCAAACGACTTCGTTGCTTTCGTCTACCTCTGAGGTGGGAAGGCTGGGTGGCTCCGTTATGAATACGATGCTCTGTTGGTATGGTAGCTGACAGGTAATTTTAGAACAATATAATTTGTCTATGAAAAATACTACATCTAATATGGAGTACTACTGGACTGGAAATTCCTCTCAAGATAAATTCAAAACCAAACATTTAAACGAAAGGACTAAGTCACATTATGGATACGCATGGATCCTATATACAGTGAAGATCAGTTACCAGTATTTTAAGGAAAAAAACATCCTGTATTGTACGATTGACTAAATGGTTCGATGGGTTAAAAATATCACTGACATATTATCGATCCAAGAAGAAAAATTTCCCTGCATAAAGCATTGGAATTACTAGTCTTTATTCCCGCATTTCGTGGTGTGTTCTAGGTTTCTGTTTGTGCGTCGTACCCGTCTTCGTAACTCTCAATTGCGCTGTCGCACGCTGCTTGACGCATGACCTTGAGATTTGGTAGTGTCAGAGGAATAATCGTACAATCGTTTCCCAGGTTGAACAATCGATATGAACTGCTTTCAACTACGGGATGACTACCTCGAGCCGTTTCTTCAGTACAAAGGTAATGAGGTTACTTCATCTAGTAATAATACTATAATAACCGCTCACCTGTAGCACTCCGTTCCTAGTTGCCATGCCTCCACAGAGGGGCGTGAGGGCTGAGATACTGCCAAGTAGCTAAATCTTAGAGACTACTACCCAGCTGAATCTCTCGTTTATGATGTTCTTTAACTTTGTAAACGAGAAATTCAGTCGGGTTCCTCGTTGTTGTATCTCTTCACCTGCCCTGACGCTACTGGGCAAGAAAACGACCAGAAGGAACTGTCTTAAGGCAATTACAACCTCTTGAATATATGATTCACTTGTCACCGTATTTGATGGTCGATTCACTGTCAACCAACCAGTGTCTCCTGCACGCCCACACCGGTTCTCGGGCGGTTGTTCCTTTGTCTCCGTTGATCATAGATGACCGTCTGTGCGCTTGGCTATGGAGTTGGCGTGAACTTTCTGTGTCCCTTTTTGACCTTTCTCTGGCACATGATGAAATCTGACGTGATTCAGACGTGGGGCATAATCGCACGGCTCTGTTTCACATGATTGTTCCGCTGCGCAGTAGGTTGATGCGCAGCCATATTACCTCCCCTTTCAATTTGCAACTGTTTTCGGGCTGTGTGAACCTGGTCGTATTTTCTTTTCTTCTTCTTCGGGTTAACTTGGAGCCAGTTTAGTCGTTTCCGTTTTCGATTGGGTCTTAGCTGTAAACTATGCGGTGCTGCATTTCTGACGTCCTTTGGCGACGCGGGCAGGATGAAGAGATACAACATCATTTGACAAAGTTCACATTTCTGACAAAACTGGTCTATTTCTACCAAATGGGGTATGCAAAGTGAGTGTATTTCACTAATTTTGTACAATTTGGGTCCAAACAGAACATAAGCTTGACGAAAAATAGGGGACTAAGCCTATCTGATGAGCTTCAACAAGGGCGAAACCTGCCGTGGGTTGTCGAAGAGTTTTCAGCAACCTCATAGGCAGTGTGTTACCTCCGTACAACGCACTGTAATTGTGGCGTGTTGTGCCAACTGAAACATGACGCGGCCTGGTGAAGCACATTCAGTTGAAGAAGGACATCGTAAACGGCAGATTGAGTTGGGTCTCTCGTGAAAACCAAATTTGCATGCAAACGAGCGAATTTCGCCATCTTTCACATTCTGTTTTTTGTCGCTTGGTGGGCACTTGCGTTTGAAGTCCACTTTGGTAAGAATAGGATTGCAAATGTTCCAGTGAGCATAGTGTTAACAGCTTGGAACACTTAATGGTAAAATGATTAAAAATGGCCACACTATAGCTAGAGTCATAGAATAATCCACCTTTCAGAGGTGCGTCTTAGGTTCTCTTTCCTTTTGAAATATTTAGCCTAACCAGCAAACGGACAATCTCTGGTTTTATTGTTTGTTGACCACAATCGCAAGGCTTATTTACACCATTCTAAACAGCGACACGTCAGCGCAACTAAAAGTTCAAAACTGATTTTCACTTTGTGTATCTTTGTGAATGTCGAAATGTCACACTTTCTACTGACACACCAGAGCGTTGGTATACAGAACAAATAGGCCATAGAGTTATGTTGTACGGCATAGTGCTTCGGCAGTCATGCCGATCGATACATGCAGTATACTTTATCGCACTAAGGCAGACGGTAGATTTAAAGAGTGATTTCGTCATGTAAGTGAAGCCAATCTATGCTGAAAAGCCGAGAAGCTCTGTGCACTTGTTTCATCCTCAGTGGAAATCATCAGCAGTGCACATCTCACAAAACTCCGAAGAGTCTCGAACTTGCGACCTCCCGGCTAGTAGGCTGAACACTTAACCGTTCGGCCGCCTGATGTGGATCCCGTGATTGAAGGATGAACAGCGCCATATCCTACCTGAGTGCGAGTTACTCACACTGCTGATCAGCCACTCGTGGCCGAACGGTTAAGTGTTCAAACTACTAGCCAGGAAGTCGCGGGTTCGAGACTCTGCGGAGTTTCTTGAGATGCGCACTGCTCATTATTCCCAATAAGGATGATTCATCCTCATTGGGAATCATTCATTCCTTCATTCCATCCATTATCTAGGGAAGAACGCCAAGAATGAAGCGGTTTTCGAAATCCTCGATTTTTTTGCTTGAGCCCATATAAAAAGCTCCTGTTAACAGTCATCATGAAGGTAGGAAAGTTACCCAAAGTCTCGCAGTGAGACTGCTCTGAATTAGCAAGATTCTCTAGCATAAAAGAGAAGAACCATCAGGTATGAGCGAAAAGGCCAGCATACAATAGCATTACGGTTTCTTCTGTTACCTCACTACGTAAAGAGGACCGAGTTCTGCACATTCGAAACAATTCAAAAACAAGAAAATTAAACGCAGTCCACTGCATTTGTACAGCCCATCAAAAGAGGGCAGGATAATCTCACCATTACATTAATATTGACTTCTGTCCAGAAGGACGTAACACTTTTTATGCATTAGGAAAGCGAACCAACGAAAGGTGGCGAATGCATAAGTTCTTGGTCAACTTCAGGTACAAATCGTGGTTTTAAAACAAAAAACACATGGTGGTTTCAAGACTCACTTATCTAGGTTCAGATGATACCTTTAAGTAAATGCGCTTTTCTGGACCTAAAGAGTGGTTCGCCACACTGAAGAACTCTTGCGTAACCTAATATTGGTAACGTATTCATTCAGTATGTCATTAATTTCATGTATGACCCTATAGTGATTAGGAAAAAATACACCCTATTTTGGCTTATATGCTCACCTGCATAGCAATTTGGTTTTGATGGGAGAATTGCCTGGAACTCAGCTAAATCTCTCGTTTATGAGTAGTATATTTCATCCATAAAGATACCCTTGTTTGATTATGGTCTTACACCAAGCTTCATTGCTGAACACTAGTTAGGTCAGATTGTCTAACAACAGCAATCACAATGCTGCTCAAACTCGCACTAAGGTTTGGCTGTCGTTCTGTTCACTGAAATTGGCAATTTGGTTGCAAACGTTTCTCCATTAGACAGGAGTGGCATTATCAATGCCTAGCAGATTGGCGTCGTATAGCTGTTTTGCGGTGCATACCTGTGAATGCTCCATTTTAAGCAGTTGATGACAACATGAAAGACTGACTGAAAATCTGCCTTTGTAGGCTCATAACATTATGCCTCCTCTCAATGGCTGGAATAATCAATAATATTGCATTTCTATTCCGGATTTTTTATATTATACTCCCGAAACGATATTCAGTCGACGGAAGCAAGCCATATACAAACTGAATCCGTCTCCACCTGATCCATGAGAGGCTGACTGGGTTTGCTACTGAAAGCCTCAGGGTGAGGGTTACCAGTATTTTATGGTGGAACGCATGAATATTACACATCGAAGAATGGCTCAAGGAAGTCGTTTCGCCATTCTTACAGCTTTCTAACTATGCTTTGGTCCGCCCGAAAAACAATGATGTTTCCACATTGTAAGTGCGAGTGCATCAATATATCAATAATTTCGCAACACTAAACTTGTCTGTTCGGACGGTTTAATCCCCACTCCGTTAAACCAGCTTGACCAACCGCTTATTAATGCACTCTTTTAGGAGCTAAGTCAAGTGCACCAGGAGAAAAAAGCAGCCTACGATGCACTCGCTGCTGGCCGTGAGACTCAAACCGTTCGATTGGAACAGGATGTTCGCGCAGCGCGTGAAGCAGGAAAGATCGAGGAGTCACGTTTTCACTACCTGTCGGCCGTGATGGGAATCGCACGCGTGCAGCAATACAAGTTACAAGAGGAGATGCGGGGCTACTTGGCAGCTGGGAATCCGATGAATGCCACAACTGTGGATACCAGTGGTGCTGGTGCGAATGAACGACGGAAGAGTTATCGGTACGCAGTTGATAATTTGACTGATGTCAATGAGATTGGAATTTTGAACATTTTTCAAATAATTTTGGATAATTAGATACAGACAGAATCCAAGCTCTTCGGACTTCGTTAAGTTTGCTGTCTGACACATAGATGAGCCCAACCAGTTTTCATAATTGAATCGCGATGTTCACGGATAAAATCTGGGAAGATAACTGATTAGCTCAGCCCTCATCATATTTTTGTTTGGCAATTAACAAGAGAACAGTAAAACCCTTACCGCTGTAATTAGCCTGGACTTTGGCAGAGATATGGGTCAATGAGCTGTGGGTGTCAGCTAGCTGGCGTCATATTAAAAGAATCAAAATTGCTCAGCTGTGCACCCTTTCGGTGCCTAGCTGCCATGCCACACGAAGGAAGTACCAAAGCTTGGATACTGCCAAGTTGTCCAAGCCTAGACAAGGGAAGTCGAGAGTCAGAGGTTGGGTTCGAACTACCGACCTTCTGGGCAGTAAATTTGCGCTCTAACCACTGAGACATCTCGTCCCTTAATATACTTCGAAGAGACACCACCGGCCGAACACCACCTGTACTGTAAACAGATACATTGTATATCAAGTCGGTGTTGTCGGGTAGTCACCTTGAGGCCTTTTGATTCGACAGACATCAGCCGAAGCGAAATACAACGTGTGCGTTTATGTGCAATAATGTGCGTGTGTTGGGTTTGTAATGTGCACTTTTGTAGTCGCAGTTTATAGATTTTGGTCACAGTTTATCGTGACGAATCCGAAAGATGCAAGAAAAAGATAACCAGAAAAGAAGTTAGACAACAAGAAACGTCCACCTAATGGGTGAACTATACGTTCAAATGCTACTAGGCAACAAAAAATGCCGTCTTGAAGCTGGTGTATGGCAGTGGTGCTTGCCTCTCCGACAGTCACCTGAACCATCTCACCGCTTAGTCACAGGTAACTGATACACCACCACTTGTTTCTCTCTTGCGAGTGACGCTTTGTAAAATCGGCCCATTAAACCCACGTTAGCTCAACTGTTCGCTAATACTAACAGAACGGCAACTGCATTGTTCAACCAGTGTCACATTGCTGGAAAGATGTACACTGTTGAAGAGTGGAAAGAATGGCGATAGCGTTCCATCAAAGTCTTTATCCAGAGCTCACAAAACTGCATTCTTAAAGCTGAAAGCGGGAGATCGACCAGCCTGTTGCCTGATGACTCGTTTGTTTATCCACCAAAGGAATCGTTTGAATTTGGATGCTACCGCTTAACTGTCATCTCCACTTGGCTTCAATAACAAGGCAATGAGTCGCATTTCCCGATTTTACAACTAGTCTGGCAGCAAGTACAGAAATTCTTTATGAAAGTAGTGAGGCGGTTAGAAAGCGCGTTGTTGGTGGTGTAACGGGTACTTCCATCGAAGAATGTGTCCAGCACCAGAAGCTGCGTTGGTTGGAAAATGTGTTACGTATGCCGAACTATCGTTTGCCGAAGAGAGTGCTGTTTTCCATACCCAACTCAGAGTGGCGTAAACAGAGAGGTGGCCAATCCATGACCTGGCAGAGGAGTGTGAAAGAAATCACAAGGCGCTTGGGCGCTGTCGGTGCTATTCGCATTCCAGGCTGGGGACCGCGTGATCCTTACTGTGCCTGATTTGGGACACTACAAGACCGATGTCAGTGGCGTTCTTGTTGTCAGTTTCTATCCAGATTACTTGAGTGAATGTCTGGTGGTGTAGGCACCTCGGAATGATTGAGGTATGCTAGCACTAAGTCCCTTCCCAGTCCACCTTTACTCTTTTCTTTACAATAAGGCTTTCAAATAAATCATGGTTGTACGGCAGTGAATCATCGGTGTTGAACACTGATGTTATGCTGTCGATGATGATGATGATGTTGTTGTTGATGATGATGATGAGGATAATGGTGATGATGATGATGATGATGATGATGACGAGATAAAAGTGGTAGTGAATAGGTTGGTCGGGACCCAATTTCCAAGTGATAGGGACCACATTTCCACATCTATCCGTTTTCATTTTTTGTGTTAATAGCACACAAATCTATGGTTTTTCATCAGGTACAACTGTACTAGCGATATGTTACTCGGCTTTGTGTGCGGAACTCCGGGGTCTAAAATGAATCTACAGGCTGGATTTAAAGTAGTCGTGGAATAGTCTCAGGAATGTCCTTTGTCACTTTATGTCCTGAATTGTCAGGAACTAGGATTCTTTCTCGTTAAAAGAAAGCATAGCTATCTTTACAGTGGACACCTTTCCTCCTTATATTCCGAAACCTTCCGCCGTGGGGAACGTGGGCCATCTCACCTTATCTCAGGTGGTCCTCTGACGGTGAATCCACTTTCACCACCATTCAGAGATAGGCACTTTAGTTTCTGAATCTCAGGGTGCTGAAATTATCATGAACTTCATGAAGGAAGCTACTCACAAGGTTGTTGAAAACTCTTCGACAGACCTTCTGAGTAGTTTCCCTTAGGAAAATATTCTACGACTTCCAGAATATCGTGCCAACTGAAACATGAGGCGGCCTGTGTGCAGCACATTCAGTCGTAGAATATCATAAACGAGACATTCAGTTGAGTCTCTCGTGAAAACCAAATTTATTTGCAAATGAGTGTATTTCTCGAATATCATGGACTTCATTTTTTGTCACTTCGTGTGTCCTGCAACAGTGAATTTACCGTTCCCGTGTCGCAATCCCATGAATGGGTGGGAAATAGTTTTGCCTCATTTCACGGTCTATGATAGACGTGGAACTCCCAAGGGTATACCTGTGAACTTTATGGTCAAAAGTGCAGCGGTGTTTCTTTGAGAATCCCGCCTAATGCTAAAGACTGACTCCACTCTTGTTATCTAATGACATATTAGTTTCTAAATTCGGTTGTAATTCAAGTTGTCCCTCGATCGTAATACAACATTCCGCAAGTCGGTTACTTCTTACTCATCCAGGTAACTTGGTGATAGTACCTTTTTATTAAGTAATCTAAGACCACGGCTTTTATCTTGATAATCTATATTTCATATTTTACATTTTACCTAAAGTTTTCATATGCTTGGAGGCGAGACGGCCCAAGTGGTTAGAGCGTGAATTTACTGACCGGAAGGTCCGTGGTTCGAGTCCGACCTCCGCCACTCGACTTCCCCTGTCTAGGCTTGGGCAACCTGGCAGTATCCCATCCCTCGTGCTTCCTTCGGAAGGCATGGCAGCTAGGCACCGGAAGGGTGCTACATCCGAACTCTTTCTTTCTTTCTTTCATATGCTTTCCTTACTCATGTGCATTATTTTGGACAGAAAACTTTTCTTTTGGTTGATAGAGCTCTCTCCAACTTGGTCTGAGGTGAAATGACATCAGTGAGGTATGTCACTGCCACACCAACCACTGACTTAATCGTGAGACTGGTAGCGTGTTGCAACCGGTATCGTCAGTGGTTTTCCAGTAGGGCTAATGAGTATTCATCGAGAAAATAAGTTAGTGTAAATCAATACTTTCGTTTATTTAGCTGCCCACGGTTTATAGCTGATGAACTGAACTGAATTGATTTATCTGCAGCCCTTGACCGGTGACTTATGTGATACTAACGGAACTGGGCCAATTGTTTGGACGTCTGTGCACCAAATTTGTGTTGAGGGGCAGATGAAGTAATGCAATACAATATGAATACGTGACAGAAATATTGCCTGATATGAAGAATAAAGCAGCCAAAGCGTAAAAAACAGGCATAAGTGAATGAAGCAAACTTATTCGCTCTATTGTAGGAAATGGAGCAATGAATTGTTATAATACTACTGCACCTTATTATGTCACTCGAAATTACGATGGATACCTTTGTTGACATTCGATAGTGAGACGTAAAATAAAGTAACCAATAGAAAAGAGACGTCTCATACTTGGGAACGTTTTGGTTCTTCCGCCGAGTGTCCCGTGATATGGGGTTGTAAGAACAGCTTTCATTTAATAACTCACTCTCCTTTTTAAAAGGGTGGCGGAATTTGACGGACAGTGTCCGAACGGCCTTGTTTAGTTCATTCAGGTTTCTCTAATTTTTGTAAGGTCTTGATAAAAACAATGCACCCTTGTGCTTCTCTTTCGTCGAAAAAGGATGAATTGACAAGGTATCCGTGTCCATTTTCCGGATTATTCTAGGTATCTACTGAGGTTTTCCGGGAGTAAACAATATGGTTTCAAGTAAAACATAAGGTTGAAGGAAACTTGGAGACTGCGCCTACTTGGTGAGTAGCAAGAAGGACGAATGCGGCCATGAGCTGCATAAGGTTGAGGAAACTTGGAGACTGCGCCTACTTGGTGAGTAGCAAGAAGGACGAATGCGGCCATGAGCTGTCAGAGAGAAAGCAGCAACCCTCTGAGTAGTGTGTTGCGTTTAGACGAGCTGAACATTTGTTAAATTCAAGGGATCTGTCCCACATTGCAGATTTCACGTCCGAAATCTGCAGCTAATTAGACTGCTGATCGCTATTGCTCAGAGCCCTTTCGCTCTTTTGATGAATGTGTATTACTTCTCCACAATGCACAAAAAACCACAGTTCGGTCATACACCTCAGACCACTCGAGGAAAACCCAGTTGTCTCGCAATTTTCTGGCGTCTGGTGATCCTGGCGAGTGTCTGCTGGTATCTACGCCGTGGAAGTCGTGCTTATACACAAGTCTGAATGCATTTTACTGGACTGGATTCCCGTAAACCGTTGTCTTTTCGCTGTTAAGCTGGATGGTTCAACCAAGATCAATGGCCCTCAAAGTGACAAAGGGTCTTTGTTTGTTTCAGTATACGCTCCAGTAGACTGCATCTCTGAGGAGAGAAAGACGGCTTCTGTCGAGGTTAGTAACAGTTGCTTTGGCCAACAAGAAATACAAATATTGTGATCCTGGCAGGTTGACCGACTACGTCTTTTGTGGCCAGTTCGGGACTGACGCTTACTGCGTAAGTTATAGGGAGCGACTTCCTCGGTTGCTCTTTAGTCGCTGAACACAATTTGCTTCTAGCCAGCATAAACATTCAACACACTCATTCATACCGCAAAATTTGGAGTCCATCATACGCTAGCCAAATGTTGAATCGCTTGAACCATGTGGAAATCAGATACCAGTGGGGAGCTCCGATAATGGATTGTCACTGATTTTGGAGTGCACCATTGAACTCCGATCACGGCAAGATGCAGGCACCCGTATCTATTCGCTCCCCTTTTCCTCTCGGGGACACGTCGATTAATGTAAAGGTGTTCAGTTCATCATCCGCAAATCGCCTGTGTAGCTCAACAGTACGGAGTTCAGTTAAGTGAGAGGCTTCCATAACTCGACTGAAACATTGGTGATTTGGATGGCGATTGGAGGATGTTAAAAGAAGCCAGGATCCTAGCTTTGGAAGGTGGAGGTCTCTACCCTCGGACACTTGTGGCGCCGACGTGACGTCAGCTTGACTGTCTCAGACAGAGCGTACAATGCCGTTGGCCGATCTGTCCTGCTTTATGGATTGTTGCGAGTGGAGGAATTCCAAAGGCTGTCTGTGTTTGACAGTAGGTGCCTCGGAAGCATTGGTTGGGTCTAGTGGGGACATCAAATTGGTTAAACTGAGATACGCCATGTGGTTTTGAAAATGTTCAGTCTCCCGCGATAGGTGAGCTGGTCACCATCCACAGGTTACTCTGGTTAGGCCATGTACTACATATGACAGAGGACCGTTTGCTTTATTGGCATCCTTTGCCATCTTCTGTCTCGAATCGAATGGAGACAACCCAGTAATGAATTGGCAAAGAAACACGGAACTTCTTGCTAGCCCGTTGAGTAACTGACGCCTCCTCAGGTGGGGACTGTGGGACGAGACAAACCAGAGGTTACTGACCCTGACACATATGGATGTATCACACAGTCAATGGGGATCTTGCATCAAAGCTAGTCCCTTCATTTTGTAGCTCTCACATACTGAAAAAAAAGTCATTTGACTTCAGGTCCTAGCCTCCAACGTGTGCCTTTCCTTCCCTTACCCTTCTTCTCCTCGATGAAAGGGACAGGTAAAGTCTAGAAACACCACACCTTATTGCACGGTTTGTGAGCTGAAGAACGGAACTGCACTGGGATATGTTTTTCGGCGTGTCGAAGCTTTAGCCCTTTATCGTTATCGGTTATCGTGATACAACCAAGCTTTCATTCACCCTCTAGAAAACACAACCGTAACAAGTAACTCAACTTCACCCAAAGGTGCATAAAACGCAATTTGCCGTTTTTCACCGTCCAGGTCATGTGATCTACCTATTGAAGGCAGACAACTCACATACTATCAAAGACGATAGAAACATATTTGGAGTGCGGATTTGCACACAGATCGATTTCACCACGGTGGTTGATTTTCGGTCGTATTCTCACACACACATAAAGAAATGGACATGCAAGCACGCGTCGTTTCAGTGACTTTTTGACACATCATCTTTAGAAGGACACTGTAGTAATGAGGGGAGTCAGCTCAAATGAGCCACGTTGTAAATTACGCTTAAACTGAGATAGTTCCATTCAATCCCAGGAAACGTTTGGTCCCGGATGCACACATCAAGATAAGGGCCATAAACTTCGGTCCAGTTCAGTTCAGTTTTTTAAACGTAGGATACATCGGTTTGGATAACGCTTAGCATTTCCAGTTCGTCCATATACCTGGTCCTGTCGACGGGGATGAATTCTGTCCGAAAAATATTTTGATGTTCGACTTTCACTCTGGAACTCTGGTGAGCTGGTAAACTACTTAATTGAATGTGCCAGCGTTTTCAAGAAATACACTCATTCGCAAATCAGTTTGATTTTCACGAAAGACTAAACTGAATTTCTCGTTTACGATATTCTACAGCTGAATGTGCTGCACACAGGCTGCCTCATGTTTCAGTTTCATAAACGAGAGATTCAGCTGAGTCTCTCGTGAAAACCAAATTGATTTGAAAATGAGTGTATTTCCCGAAAACAGTGCAATTCGGGTTCAAGTAGAACATAAGGTTGACGGAAACTCGGGGACTGCGCCTATCTGATGAACCCCAATAAGGGCAAAACCGGTCGTGGGCTGTCAAAGAGTTTGCAGCAGCCTCTTGAGTAGTTTCTTTCATGAAAATGCCAGCGTGTTGTTTGACCTTGCATCGTTCTGACCCGTTCATGAGTGTCTATCAGTTAGTGCTCATGGTTATATTTGGTCAACAGCGTATGTTGACGTAGTCCGTTCCCTCTACTCAGGTACTTCTGGGTTTGGAGGAATGTATGGTGAATTTTCTAGAGGCTTCTCTAAAATGGCGGTATCCGACATGGATTTCCCCTAGTTCCTTTCTTGTTTAACCTTGTCGTCGATGAGTCTTCAGAACCCCGGTGGTCAAATTACTGCTGGTTAGAAACTTTTTTATCTGGAGTACATAGACTATATCGTCCTCATCTTTGAAGATCAGTGCGAAGAACAAGCTTTGTTGAACAAACTGATCACCGTGATACCATCCTTCGGAGGCGCACCTAGCACTCCAAAATGCAAACTCATGCCTTTGAACGCACAGTCTCTGAAAATAACCCTTAAAATTCAAAGAAAACCATCGGGGATTGTGGAGAATTTTACATACCTTGGTAGTTATATTTGCTCTGATGGAAATGTGGCTGATGACGTCAGTGCAAGAATCCCAAGGGCCCGAATTATCTTTGCTAATTTGCGTCACTTGAGGCGTCAAAAAGACATATCACTGGGTCTCAAGGGTCGCTTGTGCCAGGCTACGGTAAAGACTGTGTTGTTGTATGGCCGTGAGAACTGGCCTGTGCTAAAAGATTAAATGAGGCGTCTTTAGATTCGTGACCACGGATGCCTGATAGACGTTTCTGCTTTTGGATGGCATAATGGAAGTAAATTGGTAATTAGAAAACGGTTATTTGGCTGTGCAACAGGATCTTCAATCGTGGAGAATATCCGGCACCATCAACTACGATGGCCCGGCCATGTTTTACGCCTGCTGAGACACCGACTACTCGGAAAAGTGTTGTCCTCCGTGCCTCCTTCAGACTGACGCAAAACCCAGTGTGTGTGGAAAAATGGTGGGAAAGGGATTGCGAAGTGTTTAGATGTTATTGATGCGGTCAGCTTTTCAAAATCGGACCCTCCTGCACTTGACTGGATACCTTGCAAGAAATGACAGCCATTCGATGTCAATAGCGTCCGTTTGATTTGAGATTGTCTGATTGGGCTCTTGGAGGTGTGAGCACATCAGAATGTCCTCCTGCACCTGGATACCTTGCAAGAAATGACAGCCATTCGATGTCAATGGCGTCCGTTTGATTTGAGATTGTCTGATTGGGCTCTTGGTTGGAGGAGCACATCAGAATGTTTGCGGTGGGTAAGCGCAAAGCCCTCTTCCTTACCTATACTTTCTCTCATTTTCATTCTGAGGCTTATAATTATATAATTATATATATATAATTATAATTATATAAATCTTGTGGCTGTACGGCAGTGAAGCACCAAGGTCAACATTGATGTTGCTGTCCCTGATGACGGTGAAATTCTGACCCAAATAACGACTGCAAGACGGGTTCGGTTCTCTTGCCCTGCACCGTTGGCAGTCGGTAATCTCTCCATGTATATTGCCCGGCCTTTACACGAGACAATACCAGTATAGGTAAATTCTATGTCATATCCCCTCCTGCTTAAATTCGTTCTTAAAGATACAATGTGGAGCGTTTCTGAGGTATACAGACGCCTGTGTATCCAGGCGCCTTAGCGGTCCAAACCAGCATGGCTTACGGAGAAGAAAATGTACTGAACCGAATAGACGTGTATCGTCCTTATCTCCAATTCCTTTCCGGCGGGCCCCACGTCTTCAGATCACAACTTTTCTGCTTCCAGGTTCCCACTGCCACCAGTATCTGTAAAAGCACCATTTTAAGGCCTGATCGACCCTAGCCACATTTTTCCCATCCAACCCCAAGCAACCCTCTTCAGCTCGGTCTTTTACAGGGCCACTTGAGTGTAGGCACTACTCAGTCGTACGTTGTCCCAAATTCCTCAGCCTTCTTCCTATGGCTTACGGCTTGGTTGTAACCACAATCCCAGTTACCTACTTCAGTCATGTGCATGAGTCATGGTATGGTTATTTTCATGGTACACTAAGCCCGCTTGACTCTGGATCCTTCTGTTACCCCAGCGGGGCTATTCCACTAGTTTTTTATCAGGCAGCTGTTGATCGGTTCACTAAGCTTGGCAGCTAACTGACAAATGTTTCGTCGTCAAATGAAGATACTGGCCTCTTAACGTGGTCGGACGGCTTTTGAAGTGTGCTGTCATCTGTGTTTGATCTGTGTTGTGTTGTGGTCTGCCTTCCTCTGATCTGACTGGTTATCCAAACGCCTTCTATTTTCAGTGGTTTCCTCCCTTTGACCTGTTCTCACTCTGCATTGCGTGGAGGTTGTAACATTGGTACCCTGGCATCGACCAATAAATTTCGTCCGATTGGGCTAGCAACCTTTCAGATTGATTTTTCCGTCGACAGAATGATTGTTCTACTATAATGTGGCCATTAGTCATGTCACGCCTGAATGCATACGCAGGCAAGAAGAAAAACGTCCTATTTCTATTTGCTTTTCATGTTTGGTTTTAACACATCGTGGATGACTATAACTCTGTCAACGAGCTGCTTAGTACTAAAT
>NW_008751798.1:778411-779650 GCF_000715545.1 Opisthorchis viverrini
TATATATATATAATTATAATTATATAAATCTTGTGGCTGTACGGCAGTGAAGCACCAAGGTCAACATTGATGTTGCTGTCCCTGATGACGGTGAAATTCTGACCCAAATAACGACTGCAAGACGGGTTCGGTTCTCTTGCCCTGCACCGTTGGCAGTCGGTAATCTCTCCATGTATATTGCCCGGCCTTTACACGAGACAATACCAGTATAGGTAAATTCTATGTCATATCCCCTCCTGCTTAAATTCGTTCTTAAAGATACAATGTGGAGCGTTTCTGAGGTATACAGACGCCTGTGTATCCAGGCGCCTTAGCGGTCCAAACCAGCATGGCTTACGGAGAAGAAAATGTACTGAACCGAATAGACGTGTATCGTCCTTATCTCCAATTCCTTTCCGGCGGGCCCCACGTCTTCAGATCACAACTTTTCTGCTTCCAGGTTCCCACTGCCACCAGTATCTGTAAAAGCACCATTTTAAGGCCTGATCGACCCTAGCCACATTTTTCCCATCCAACCCCAAGCAACCCTCTTCAGCTCGGTCTTTTACAGGGCCACTTGAGTGTAGGCACTACTCAGTCGTACGTTGTCCCAAATTCCTCAGCCTTCTTCCTATGGCTTACGGCTTGGTTGTAACCACAATCCCAGTTACCTACTTCAGTCATGTGCATGAGTCATGGTATGGTTATTTTCATGGTACACTAAGCCCGCTTGACTCTGGATCCTTCTGTTACCCCAGCGGGGCTATTCCACTAGTTTTTTATCAGGCAGCTGTTGATCGGTTCACTAAGCTTGGCAGCTAACTGACAAATGTTTCGTCGTCAAATGAAGATACTGGCCTCTTAACGTGGTCGGATGGCTTTTGAAGTGTGCTGTCATCTGTGTTTGATCTGTGTTGTGTTGTGGTCTGCCTTCCTCTGATCTGACTGGTTATCCAAACGCCTTCTATTTTCAGTGGTTTCCTCCCTTTGACCTGTTCTCACTCTGCATTGCGTGGAGGTTGTAACATTGGTACCCTGGCATCGACCAATAAATTTCGTCCGATTGGGCTAGCAACCTTTCAGATTGATTTTTCCGTCGACAGAATGATTGTTCTACTATAATGTGGCCATTAGTCATGTCACGCCTGAATGCATACGCAGGCAAGAAGAAAAACGTCCTATTTCTATTTGCTTTTCATGTTTGGTTTTAACACATCGTGGATGACTATAACTCTGTCAACGAGCTGCTTAGTACTAAAT
>NW_008751798.1:779841-794821 GCF_000715545.1 Opisthorchis viverrini
TATATATATATATATATATATAAAGTATACGCATGCATAATTCGAGTCATGATGGCACAGTTGGCTGTTTTTATGGACGAATCGTACCCTCAATTTCGTGAAGTCACCAACTCTTGCATCCTCGCTGGAAGGACGGGTTAGAATAGTTCGGCCATAAAGTGCGCGTAGTCCAGTCGTTCAGCGGGTCATATAATGTTCAACCGACTAGCCGCTGTCACTAAGCAAGGGAACTTCTCTGTACAACAGTGTAGATTTCGATCCGGTCGAAGAAGGGGAATGTCGCAAGGGAGACCAGCCGTCCTATAGAACTTTCGTCGGTTTTACTAAAGCCATCAACATGGTCAACAGTGAAACACTGTGTATCGTGCTACAAAACCTTGGCTGCTAGGGCAATTTTGTCTAACCGAAGCCCTTCGGACTGGGGTAAGGGCTCAGGCCCAGCCTGCAAAACCACCTCTAAAGAGGTCGAAATCGATACTGGGGTGAAGAACGATTGCTCCCTTGCAATTTATTCTCCATTAAAACAGTAGCCCGCGCACGGACACTGCACAGTGGTAGACCAATTCAATAGCGTTTGGATGTTTGCTTATGGTATTTGAAATGTCACTTGACCAATGAACATCTGCGTGTCCGATGGCCGTATACTGCTAATACTGATGATTTCGCCATACATTCCCATTCGGGTTCGGAAGTACAGCAACTGAAAGAGGTTTTTGTTTCAGTGGCCTCTCACTATTGATCAAGCAGAAACGAACAAAATTAAGTACATTTTTTTATCAACCTGAACTGTAGGCTCAAACCAAAACACTAGTTATTCAGCTTACTGTTGTCTTTTGGTTTCATACTATCTAGCATCTGCAGATCTCACGCAAGCTACTGAATTGAAATCGGGTCGAACGACATAAACCCGGTTCCAAGACCCACTTACCTACGATCAACTGGGAAAAATGGGGCTCGCATTCGGAGAAGCCTGAAATTCCTCCGTTTGTACATCGTTCGTGTCAGTACCATACACATCATTCCATGAGCCCAGCGTTGGCAATACTGCCCGATATGAGTATGTTCCACATTCCACGTTCGTAAGGACGACATCATCACCATATGTTGAAAGTGATGGTATCAGGTCATCTGTAACCAACGCGACGGCGTGTTAGTGGGCCGCCGTCGAAAAGTTTTTGTGTGGTACGTCAACAGGTGATGTACGGTGTTCAACTGGGACTGAAGGGGATAGAGGGGGCGAGATGACCCAAGTGGTTAGAGGGGGAATTTACTGACCGACAGTTTATGACCTCTGCCTCTCGACTTACCCTGTCTAGGCTTGGGCAACTTGGCAGTATCCCAGCCCTCGTGCTTTCTTCGGATGGCATGGCAGCTAGGCACCAGAAGGGTGCTACGACTGAATGAAAGGGATGGACTTATGACACTACTGTCCCAATGGTGAAGTGGCAACTAGTGCCCTCATGACAGGACCACGCGTTCTCTACCACCGACTCTCTGTCGTGTTCACGACAGCGCCAATGGATTGCGTACAGTGCCGCGCTTTTCAGAAATGCCGGCAGGCCCAATGGCTGGACCACTGTTCATCGGCATTTCAGCTGAGCGGAATGTTCCATCTTCAAGAAAGGATAATTATGGAGCAAGTAAATTTCAGGCTACTTTTTAATGTCTATTTTGAATGAAGCAGCTCACTAGAAGAAGCTTTGATATTCGAATCTTTAGGCGTACGAGGTCGCTTGGTTTGATCGATCAGTCGGAGATTTGTTTCCTAATGATGCTTCATCATTATCAACCGCTTGATTATTTGTTTACTTAATTCATAAGATGTCAAGCCGCTAAAACTTAAGCTGTGAAACACAGATCTCATTGAACCTATGCTTCTAGCAAATGAGTCTATCAAGAACTTGATGTGGAGGTACATCGTGAGAGAGGTTGTTCTATCTCATAAATGTGCTCATGAATTTAAAATCCAAACTATCCCCTCTTCTATACAGAGAAATTTATACGCGCAAAATCAGCGAACAGGAAGCGTTGACACGAACACTCAAGGAGGAGCAAAAACAACTGATGGAAAATCAGGCTAGCGGACTCCGCCAGGTGAATCTATGGCGTGACCTAGTTCACCTGTTGGACGCGAAAATAATTGCCCGGGAAGAGGATCAGGCCCGCCAAAAGGCGGGTGGTGAGTACGCGGATGTTAGGAAGATCGAGGAGGATAGATTGCTGCTTTAAGTCACAACGCAATCTGATGTTGGTTACCTTTCCCCTGTTTCTGCACAGATATGCATAATACGTAGACATACTGTATATAATTCATAATTGTACGGTTACTTTTGAATGAATAAATTGGTGTTTGTAACTGGTGTATTGTATTGCTGCAGAGAAACAGTAGTTAAATCAGTGTCGACTGCAAACTCGGTGTAAGACATTGAACCAAACGATGTAAACTTGCACCTAAAGACCGAAAAGCAACCCGCTGCTCATGGGGGCCGCGGTGAGAGGAACCTGGTTTTGCAATGATTGATTCACTAAGACACCTTCTAATAGGAATCATCTCATGCTTGCTTTGTAACGTGCGAACGCCTCTCGGTGAAGCCTGACATGGGTCTGTCGGACCACGTGATAGGCAGAAGACATAAAACCAAGTCCGCAGTTTTAGTGTCAGTCAAACATATAGAGCTAATGTGTAAATATATGGGGTGGCTGATTTGCCAAATACGGTCACTTGGTTGTTCGTTCTTGTGCGGCCAACCGCGACGTTCCCGTCTTGCCAGCTTTAATAACCGCGTATTCGTCGTACAGTGGTTGTAGCTGCCACAGTTTCGTTCACCGATGATTTGGGAGGGGGTTAGGTAGCTGCGTATTGGAGGCGGGAGCTGATAAATTGGTGCGTAAATACAGCACTGTCAGTGGAATGCCAAGTGAGGGGATTGAGGAAGGAGCTGTGCATTGAAGACAATAGCTTGGATGTATGAGCGCCATTGAGGGCGCTCTGACAATGCCTCTAGCCATTGATGTGGCCCGTCTCGGGGCCCCCATCCAGGAAGACGGAAGTGACCAGCGCAGCTGAGTTTGCTGGTAATAGCTTTCACTTTTCGCTGCCAAGTCATTGTTTGACCGCCTCTGGCTCTCTTCCACCCTTCACGTGGTTGTGCGAAAGGAGCCCTTCGGGGAAGTCGGTCGACTGGCATACGCAACACGTGGCCAAGCCAGCGCAACCTGTGCAGCGTGATCCGTTCATCTATCGAGGGTGAGTTATTTTTCCCGAATACCATTCGACGTACTTCGGAATTGCTGATCCGGTGTTCCCACCAGATTCGGATAATGCTTCGCAGACATCAATGGTTAAACAATGAAAGTCTTTTGACGTCCTCGGCGCACAGCGGCTAGGTTTCTGATCTATATAGTAATATGAAGTGCACCGTAGCATTGTAAACTTAACCCTTGACAGAGAAGTTGATGTCACGCCTACGCCACGGATGATGTAAGTTCACAAAAGCTGCTCTGGCCTTCCCAATCATCTTTCGCGAGACCACCGGGACTGATACAGCTGCCCAGGTAAATAAATTTGTCTACTACTTCAATCGGTTCATCCGCAAGAATGAGGTTAGGGTTCGAGCCCACCCAGTCTTGTAGTGGCACTTTACCGTTTGCACACCCGCTTTCCTGATCGCCTGGTCCTATGCCCTGGTTGGCAAGCTCACCTGCCCTCTGCCCGGATCGTGTAGTGACCGATGTTGATACCTGCGACGCGTCGTTCGGTACGGACGCATCCTAACAGCTAGAGTCACTTTGTGTTCCGATGTTTTGCGGTACGAAAAACGAAGGAACAAGGAAAAAATTCGTACCCTTCGTCCTCATGATGGTAGCCAGTCACTGGTGCCGAAATACACTTTTCAGTCGAAAGGGGAGAAAGCAGTAACAGACGGTGTTGCATCTCCAATCTGAATCTTTCACCTTTTGCCTTTTGGAAAGGAGTGGAACGATCTGCGTCTTCACGGGTCTAGGGAGTGAAGGGTGGAGTCCGAGGGTACAAAGCTGAATCCTGTCATCAAAATTCGTCAAAACGGATTGAAGTGAGAGTGGCATCGTTTTTGAACGCCACGTATGCCTCGACTGGTCTCCGATTAGACTGTAGCCGTGGCGACCGCAAAATCTGCAGAATGTGGTGTTACCGTAAAATTTTCGCAGCCATCTACAGTTGCTTCGTTATAAACGGCATTGAGGGACTGCTCCAAGAGTTGTATTCCATCAGTCCTATCCGAGCCTGAGCGATCAAGGTCTGTGTAGTATGTGAGGTAGCAAGCATTTCTGAATTGAACCCTATTGAACGTCACGGGACAGTTCATCTTATCGATTAGTTCGAGGCAACCTCCAGACACATTACGTAATGTGCACTTTGTGTCCTACCCTGGTAGCCTTCCAATCAAGTACAAGTTTCGTTTTAAAATTAGAATGTGGCCAGAACCCGTACTAATCAGGATGGTAACCGATACACCATGGGCATACAGTGACGAAGCTTTATCGACCGGGCAATTTCATTCTCAAGGTAGCGGTACGGCCCCTAAGTGCGTTATTTTGTCAGGCCGATGTTTTCAGAAGTTCCTGAATTCGCCTCTGCAACATTTTATCTGTTGACTTTTCGATCGAAATTGCTGCCGCTGTGGTTCCAGTAGGGACAGTGACGTGGAAAGTGCCATTCGTAAAAAAACAGTTAGTCCAGTGATGTTGGATTGGGGACCTTCGGTACTAGAGTAACCCGTACACGATGCATATGCGGTGGACAACCCCCAGATGGAAACAACATGTTGAAATACCCAGCAAAGGCGTTCGCACTGAAGCAGTAAAGCAGTCCAGGCGTAAGCTTTTCCAAAAGTGGGGACATATTGCCCATCGAGCGGATCTTAGGGCCGACTTCCATCCCTTTAATCCGCTCGGCCACATTTCAACCCGATGGTAGTATTGAGGACTATCCATGTGGTTTGGGGCAGACAGCTCCTGTACACAGTACCGTTGGACGTTCGAAGGACGTCCCTTTTTGACCGATCTAAATATATATGATAGTCCAACAGCAATCACGTCTACTGGTTACTAAACCGTGGGGTAATCGGAGTTTGAGGCCTACACATTGTAACCCTTCCCACCTCATGGGTCGCCTGTAGGAGACAATCCTTTGGAGTGTTTGAATATACCTCCAGACTGCCTCATAATATGATTTTACACACCATGAGGACTATGGGTCCTTTATCTGTCTGCTTGCCATTCGCCTTTGTGATAAGTTTAAACCCAAAGGAGCAAATATTCGAGTCCTATATCCGGTGTAAGCCCGGGGAAAGGAGACCAAGAGAGGCGGGACGGAACATTTCTAAGGCCATCAGCGGGTGGTCATAACTGTCATCTCCAGTGGGTACAAATGGACAGTGGAGCCCCACAATGCATGCAGACAGACATCTGGTTGCTCGTACCACACATAATTCGTACACACATACGGTCGGCTAGTTCTAGCTATACATGCATTTCTAGTACCGTTGGGCCTCCCGTTAAAGCACAGGCTAGCGGACTCCGCCAGGTGAATCTATGGCGTGACCTAGTTCACCTGTTGGACGCGAAAATAATTGCCCGGGAAGAGGATCAGGCCCGCCAAAAGGCGGGTGGTGAGTACGCGGATGTTAGGAAGATCGAGGAGGATAGATTGCTGCTTTAAGTCACAACGCAATCTGATGTTGGTTACCTTTCCCCTGTTTCTGCACAGATATGCATAATACGTAGACATACTGTATATAATTCATAATTGTACGGTTACTTTTGAATGAATAAATTGGTGTTTGTAACTGGTGTATTGTATTGCTGCAGAGAAACAGTAGTTAAATCAGTGTCGACTGCAAACTCGGTGTAAGACATTGAACCAAACGATGTAAACTTGCACCTAAAGACCGAAAAGCAACCCGCTGCTCATGGGGGCCGCGGTGAGAGGAACCTGGTTTTGCAATGATTGATTCACTAAGACACCTTCTAATAGGAATCATCTCATGCTTGCTTTGTAACGTGCGAACGCCTCTCGGTGAAGCCTGACATGGGTCTGTCGGACCACGTGATAGGCAGAAGACATAAAACCAAGTCCGCAGTTTTAGTGTCAGTCAAACATATAGAGCTAATGTGTAAATATATGGGGTGGCTGATTTGCCAAATACGGTCACTTGGTTGTTCGTTCTTGTGCGGCCAACCGCGACGTTCCCGTCTTGCCAGCTTTAATAACCGCGTATTCGTCGTACAGTGGTTGTAGCTGCCACAGTTTCGTTCACCGATGATTTGGGAGGGGGTTAGGTAGCTGCGTATTGGAGGCGGGAGCTGATAAATTGGTGCGTAAATACAGCACTGTTAGTGGAATGCCAAGTGAGGGGATTGAGGAAGGAGCTGTGCATTGAAGACAATAGCTTGGATGTATGAGCGCCATTGAGGGCGCTCTGACAATGCCTCTAGCCATTGATGTGGCCCGTCTCGGGGCCCCCATCCAGGAAGACGGAAGTGACCAGCGCAGCTGAGTTTGCTGGTAATAGCTTTCACTTTTCGCTGCCAAGTCATTGTTTGACCGCCTCTGGCTCTCTTCCACCCTTCACGTGGTTGTGCGAAAGGAGCCCTTCGGGGAAGTCGGTCGACTGGCATACGCAACACGTGGCCAAGCCAGCGCAACCTGTGCAGCGTGATCCGTTCATCTATCGAGGGTGAGTTATTTTTCCCGAATACCATTCGACGTACTTCGGAATTGCTGATCCGGTGTTCCCACCAGATTCGGATAATGCTTCGCAGACATCAATGGTTAAACAATGAAAGTCTTTTGACGTCCTCGGCGCACAGCGGCTAGGTTTCTGATCTATATAGTAATATGAAGTGCACCGCAGCATTGTAAACTTAACCCTTGACAGAGAAGTTGATGTCACGCCTACGCCACGGATGATGTAAGTTCACAAAAGCTGCTCTGGCCTTCCCAATCATCTTTCGCGAGACCACCGGGACTGATACAGCTGCCCGGGTAAATAAATTTGTCTACTACTTCAATCGGTTCATCCGCAAGAATGAGGTTAGGGTTCGAGCCCACCCAGTCTTGTAGTGGCACTTTACCGTTTGCACACCCGCTTTCCTGATCGCCTGGTCCTATGCCCTGGTTGGCAAGCTCACCTGCCCTCTGCCCGGATCGTGTAGTGACCGATGTTGATACCTGCGACGCGTCGTTCGGTACGGACGCATCCTAACAGCTAGAGTCACTTTGTGTTCCGATGTTTTGCGGTACGAAAAACGAAGGAACAAGGAAAAAATTCGTACCCTTCGTCCTCATGATGGTAGCCAGTCACTGGTGCCGAAATACACTTTTCAGTCGAAAGGGGAGAAAGCAGTAACAGACGGTGTTGCATCTCCAATCTGAATCTTTCACCTTTTGCCTTTTGGAAAGGAGTGGAACGATCTGCGTCTTCACGGGTCTAGGGAGTGAAGGGTGGAGTCCGAGGGTACAAAGCTGAATCCTGTCATCAAAATTCGTCAAAACGGATTGAAGTGAGAGTGGCATCGTTTTTGAACGCCACGTATGCCTCGACTGGTCTCCGATTAGACTGTAGCCGTGGCGACCGCAAAATCTGCAGAATGTGGTGTTACCGTAAAATTTTCGCAGCCATCTACAGTTGCTTCGTTATAAACGGCATTGAGGGACTGCTCCAAGAGTTGTATTCCATCAGTCCTATCCGAGCCTGAGCGATCAAGGTCTGTGTAGTATGTGAGGTAGCAAGCATTTCTGAATTGAACCCTATTGAACGTCACGGGACAGTTCATCTTATCGATTAGTTCGAGGCAACCTCCAGACACATTACGTAATGTGCACTTTGTGTCCTACCCTGGTAGCCTTCCAATCAAGTACAAGTTTCGTTTTAAAATTAGAATGTGGCCAGAACCCGTACTAATCAGGATGGTAACCGATACACCATGGGCATACAGTGACGAAGCTTTATCGACCGGGCAATTTCATTCTCAAGGTAGCGGTACGGCCCCTAAGTGCGTTATTTTGTCAGGCCGATGTTTTCAGAAGTTCCTGAATTCGCCTCTGCAACATTTTATCTGTTGACTTTTCGATCGAAATTGCTGCCGCTGTGGTTCCAGTAGGGACAGTGACGTGGAAAGTGCCATTCGTAAAAAAACAGTTAGTCCAGTGATGTTGGATTGGGGACCTTCGGTACTAGAGTAACCCGTACACGATGCATATGCGGTGGACAACCCCCAGATGGAAACAACATGTTGAAATACCCAGCAAAGGCGTTCGCACTGAAGCAGTAAAGCAGTCCAGGCGTAAGCTTTTCCAAAAGTGGGGACATATTGCCCATCGAGCGGATCTTAGGGCCGACTTCCATCCCTTTAATCCGCTCGGCCACATTTCAACCCGATGGTAGTATTGAGGACTATCCATGTGGTTTGGGGCAGACAGCTCCTGTACACAGTACCGTTGGACGTTCGAAGGACGTCCCTTTTTGACCGATCTAAATATATATGATAGTCCAACAGCAATCACGTCTACTGGTTACTAAACCGTGGGGTAATCGGAGTTTGAGGCCTACACATTGTAACCCTTCCCACCTCATGGGTCGCCTGTAGGAGACAATCCTTTGGAGTGTTTGAATATACCTCCAGACTGCCTCATAATATGATTTTACACACCATGAGGACTATGGGTCCTTTATCTGTCTGCTTGCCATTCGCCTTTGTGATAAGTTTAAACCCAAAGGAGCAAATATTCGAGTCCTATATCCGGTGTAAGCCCGGGGAAAGGAGACCAAGAGAGGCGGGACGGAACATTTCTAAGGCCATCAGCGGGTGGTCATAACTGTCATCTCCAGTGGGTACAAATGGACAGTGGAGCCCCACAATGCATGCAGACAGACATCTGGTTGCTCGTACCACACATAATTCGTACACACATACGGTCGGCTAGTTCTAGCTATACATGCATTTCTAGTACCGTTGGGCCTCCCGTTAAAGCACTCCGGAGTGTACGGTCATATACACAGTGCAGAAAGATATACTGAATCACAGGTCAGCAGAATACAGTACAACAATGAAACGCATAGTGGATAGATTCGAGATAACAGTGAACACAACAGACAGCTTGGAAACAAATTCCGAACCCTCATGGGTCGGGACAATGTAACACAAGTAAACGGTTGATTCTCGGCGTATGCCAAACGTCGTCCGTTAGACCACACCACGCGGGACGCACCCTAGGCACACAGGCAGGCAGGCAGATAGACAGACAAACAGACAGACAAATAGCCTGACTGACTGACCCACAGATAGCCAAACAGACAGACAGTACTAGACATCCTTCGGCTTGGTTTGCGCAACGACTGGTTTAACTCTAGCACCGTTTTAGGTCCAATATCCAGCATATTGAGACGGGGCACTCCTGAAGCTGATGGGAACAGTCTAGCAGCTTAACTTAATGGAGTTCTCTTCAGATGGCCTGAGGGTTACATGATCAAGACTACCAAACCAGAATACAACCGTATAGTGTTCTGTAGGTAGCCATGATTCGATTTCGTTCCGTCCACACGATGAAGGTAGCCAAAAGCTACTTCTGTTACTATCGCGGACTTAGCATGCCGAAATTCTCGGTATGCCAGTGCAATTCAGTAGATTTTTGGAGGTAGGTCTTCCCCCAGTTGTCCTGATTCAGACCGTAAAGTTAGAGGCTAAGGAGTAGGTAGCCCCTACCTATAGGCTAAGTTGTCGGAAAGCTCTACATCTCCACGCATGATGTGAACCATCTTAGTTTCTTAAAAAAGGCTAGCACGTCCTCCATGACATGGAACCTGGGAACTCCTCGGATTAATGAAGGGGAAGACAGATCTGAAAGACGAACTGCTCTTGTGGCTGAATAACTCAAACACTACAGGACAGTCCCCGTTGCATTCAGTGAGATTCAGCTGGCAGATCATAGAGAGTTAAGGGAAGTTGGCTTCAGTTTTACACAACGCGAGAAAACCGACGTCAACATTATGTCAGACTAGCGGTTTCGTTCGCACCGTGATAGGATCGGTATTGTAGGTCACCAGCGTACTCATCAGCTAGGGATAATCACCGCGGTAAGTTTGTCTCCTCAGTCAATGAGTAACTGCCCGGTATTGCACTCCTAAGGATGAGGATGTCGCTAGTGGCAGGGCCAATGGAGTACCGTCGGGTTGGCCGTTACCATTTCATTGAGGTTGTGTTAATTGACGGCTCTCGGCGAACGGTGTGATACTGAAGGTGCGGCACTGTGCTGGAACTTGAAGGAACTGATGAGTGACAATGAAATCCCGATAAAACCAGGCAACTGGTATGAATGCCCGTTCTACCATCAGGTATGTACAAGTCGACGGTTACAGCACGTTCACCTGTCGATCTCATTACATTTTATTCAAACGATTCTCAAAACCGTACCGTCACTTGGTCTTTGTAGTAACACGTCCAAAAAGCTGCCTGATGATTCTTTCCCATTTCAGACGTAAAACTCAGGTTCTTGAATGGCATGGCTTTTTGTGAATTGTTCGTAATGGCGCAGCTGAAACATATTGCAGAGATCACCAACGTATCTCTCGGAGATTACCTTATTTTGAATTGCCGCTGCCCCGGATAAATCTAGGTGAGCCATGAAGATTTGCCAGAACAGTAGGCGTCCCACCGGAAAGCCGTCAATCCGCCTATTGTACCGACCATTGAACCGGATTTGTAGAGGTAGTGCGCAGATACGGAAAGCTCCTCAGGTTTGGTAGATTCAAGTATAAACCATGAGTGCCACAGGGATCACTAACGAACTGGACAGCTTTCGTTATTGGAACCTGATGTTTACATCCGAAACAGAATACCATTGAATACCGTTCTTCGGGCGTCGTACTAGAGACGCAGGATAGCATTTCGGTTTCGATGTGTTTCCAATAGATCAATGCGATTAGACCATCGGATTTACTTTGAAGCCTTCGTTCCGACTTGACACAAAGGAGTTTAGTTAGAAATCTATTCCACAGGACGCATCTAACATAGTTTACTCAGAAAGCGCGGCGAGATCTGGACAAAATGAAATGTTGCTTGACCTGTAGAGAAGTACGCCACGTCTCCCGTTTTTTTGTCGTGAATTCCATTCCTTCGCCTTTGAAAAGTAATAATACTAAACAATAGTTATTATTTTCATAAAGGAAACTACTCACATGGTTGCTGAAAACGATTCGACAGCCCACGACCGGTTTCGCCCTTCTTGGGGATTATCAGGTAGGCGCAGTCCCCGGGTTCCATTAACCTTATGTTCTACTTGAACCCAAATTGCACTGTTTTCGAGAAATACACTCATTTGCAAATCAATTTGGTTTTCACGAGAGACTCAACTGAATCTCTCGTTTATGAATATCGTTCCAACTGAATCATGAGGCGGCCTGTTTGCAGCACATTCAGCTGTAGAATATCATAAACGAGAGATTCAATTGAGTCTCACATGAAAACCAAATTGATTTGCAAATAAGTGTATTTCTCGAATAATTATGATTATTTGAAAATAATAGCGTCTGCTCCGTAATCAAAGGTAAACTGAAGGTTGTATTTGCCCAAACGTATTGTGCTTCCAAATGGACATTCATGGTGGAGACAACTCGTACCCCATACGTAGAAATCCAAGGTCTTACGCTAGCGTTGGCCAAAGCCAACGTTGTTTACAGTTTAACACGCATCTGTGCATCCAGATACGCCGCTCGGATGATGAAGCACCTGTTCAGTCGGACTTCCGAACAAGTTCCGCGAGGATGCTGTTCAATCGGCCAAGACAAAACATCTAGTGGAAACCAAGCATAGACTACAACGAGCTAGTACAACCACGGTTCGCACCTAGTTCGTATGTAGCATAATCTGGCAAAATCGAAACTTCAGTCTTACACCATGCTGCTTCGGTGACAATTTCCTTCTCACCTTTCCCTTTGTTTGTGAACTTGATCCAGTCGCCTAACCGTACCGCACGCTTGCGGCATCCTTCCTCATTCAACCTGCTTGCCTACATCCAATTTTATCCCCAGCAATATTCCATTAAGTGACACGTGACAGATAATCAATCTCCGTTGAAGTTGACAACCCCCGATCTTGGTAGACCAAGCTAAAATCGACCTTACCTACGAGCGAACAGCTAAATTATGAGACCATACACGCTTTAGCATTTTGTGTTCCCTACAACTATTGTGTTGCTATTCGCCCTGCTGATGCTGTAAACCATAACTTGGGTCTTACCACACGCATTTGATTTTTTCCCATTGTTCGGTATATGATGGATGTTGGGTAACCCATACCCCTCACTGTCTCAAATCGCTACACTGAGGGAACGTCCTCCGTAAAGTTCTCCGAGAGTGGTCGTACTAGGAGGAGAAGGGGACGTAAACAGTAATGCGTAATAGTAAATACTGAGTCACGGTGCGTTACTTTACCTCATGGTCAAGTTCCATCACATAAAATCCAGACGCACAGCCTGCATATCAGATATCCAGGGTTCAAATCCCGGGCATGGCCAACGGAACGCACTCCTGATGAGCTCCTATGGGAACAAAACCGGAGTCCTGTGCTTCTTGTTTGGTTCGGACTAAAAAATAACTACCACAGGATAGGACGAGTGTACAGACGAGATTCATATGAGTTCTAAAAGTCCCACAAATAACTACCCAAAACCAGCACTTGAATCGTAAGCTACTTCAACACGTCCAAGGACAAAGTAACTCAGGCTGTAACGGGACCAAGAATAATCAGTGATTATGGTATTGGTCACTTAGACCAATAAATAGAGAATTACTTTTGGAGAGCATATAAGTCAGTTAGGCCTACTACCTCAAAAATGGCGAGGAACAATGGATGACTCGAATAAGCGAAAACTTTTTGATGGTGAGTGTGAAAAGATATTGTAGAAGAAATCAAACGTCATGGCTGCCTTACCCTCATGAACTTCATGCCACGGTTCATATAAAACGTGTGTTAGGGAGCCCCAGTTGGAGCGTAGAATGCTTCTGGTCTACTATCAAGAAACCCGTAGTGATTGTCATAGTTTGGACACTGTTCACGTTCAAACTATGTAGCAGGTGTGTAATTAAGCGGTGCGCGAAAGAATGGAGGCGAACTGAGATTAACCTTTTGCACTGAATGTCTCGCCATGCAGTCCGAGTTGCAGAGAGTGGATTTAATCTGCTTATTCGATGGAACTGTTAAATGTAATAGACTGTGTGAGACACTTCCTGCCAACGACCTATTTTGTTGCTGGGATCTTGCGTTGGCTACAATGACCTCAAGTGCTGGGTGAACGGACCGGTTGTTTCTCTGAGGCACCGCTCTCGAAAGACGCTGAACTCTCGCAGGCAAAATCATTTAGTTCTATCAAGCAGGTTCGCTAGCTTGAAACATTCGCATTTGGTAGGTTCATTTTTACAACGCATATTAGTATTCCGAAGAAACGTCCCATAGATGTTTCATTTGACTATAAATGATGAGGTTTTCAAGCGAGAGATTCAGCTGGGTTTCAGGCGAGTATCCAACAAAACCAAATTGGTTTGCAACTGAGTGTATTTCGCCAAGTATCGAGTATCGTACCAAATGAAACATGAGGCAGCCCGTGTGCAGCACATTCAGTTGTAGCACAACATAAACGATCGATTTAGTTGAGTCTCTCGTGAAAACCAAATTGATTTGCAAATGAGTGTATTTCTCGAAAACAGTCCAATTTGGAATGTGGTACTCATAAGGTTGCTGAAAATCCGTCGACAGCCCACGACCGGTTTCGGCAGCACATTCAGTTGCCTGAGAACATCACAAACGAGAGATTCAACTGGGTTTCGGGTGAGTCTCCCGCAAAACCAAATTAGTTTGCAAATGAGTGTATATTCGCTAGTTCAATTTGGGTTCAAGTAGAACATAAGGTTAATGGAACCCGGGGACTGCGCCTACCTGATAATCCCCAAGAAGGGCGAAACCGGTCGTGGGCTGTCGAATCGTTTTCAGCAACCTTGTAAGTAGTTTATTTCACGAAAAAATAACCTAATTTGATAACAAGGCCCGTACAACCCGTACAAGAACAACTCGACGAGACAGATGTCTAATGTGCAGATTACAGAGAGAACAGGCGCGATTCAAGATGTAGTATGAACACTACAAAAATATCATGACAGAAAAAAAATGCACACAAAACCTACGATTTGAATAGCAGCGATTCACAGTACGTCTACCGTGGTAAACAACGGATTTGAAAAAAAGGACCAGGAGCAGTGTTACAAAGAAAACAACTCAAGAATTTAGTTCACATGCAAAAATGGGAGAGAAGGAACATGAATTGTTGACTCATTGTTCCATTGCACCGAGACCTGCCATCATAGCTATGCCACCGACCACGGCAAACACTTCAATTATGCTCTGGGTCATCCGAGCAAGAAACCCGCTTGATCGTTTTGACGCAATCTCATCGGGGCTCAGCAGGTCTGGAAGTACCGAGGTCATGGCGATATAGATGAATCCTCCAGCAGTGAATGGTAGTAAGTAAGTGGTGATCAAGTCTTCCGTAAGAAGCGGTACATCAAACTTTACGCCCACCTGATCCATGCCAACGCCGGCAGCTGCAAGGCTCAAGAATGATCCCAAGGCTGCTCCAATAGCTGTGAACAGTTGTAAAAACATGGCCTGTTGGGGACGAGAGAGAAGAACATCCGTTACCACAAACTAACGCCGGCAAAGGCTCAAGAATGATCCCAAGGCTGCTCCAATAGCTGTGAACAGTTGTAAAAACATGGCCTGTTGGGGACGAGAGAGAAGAGAAGCCGTTACCACAAACTGAACCTAAGTTTGCATCAAAATTCATATATATATATATATATATAGTAGTAAAACACCAAACCGGTATAATGTGAAGCAAAGGTGAGTGAAGGAGGCATCTAAGAATCCTCTGAGCAACGGAGAGGAC
>NW_008751798.1:803124-816042 GCF_000715545.1 Opisthorchis viverrini
TATATATATATATATATATATATATATATATATATATAGTAGTAAAACACCAAACCGGTATAATGTGAAGCAAAGGTGAGTGAAGGAGGCATCTAAGAATCCTCTGAGCAACGGAAAGGACGGAGCGTCAGTGACTGGAAACCCTGTTTAGTTGCACTGCTGAACTGAGTCAAGGAATTTTTAGCTGCCATGTCTAATCCTTTCCCAAGTTCGTATCCTAGAAGATCCGGACTTCAATTGTATACGTATTTGTTCCGGCCGAGGAAAGAAATGATCAAAATGTAGACCGTCAACAACTCTGTTTCAATCGCACTTGTTTCAAACTCGCACGTTCACCCCAAAATAAAAGTGGGCCGATTACTTGAGAATCCCGGTTCAACGCGATGATCCTAGACACCACCTCATTTTGAATTTCCTCCTATTCGGTATGTATTCATTTTCTCGTTCCACTAGTCAACTTATCGAAGGCAATGTCAACTTGTCCGCTGTATGTTAAAAACTCATCCCCAATTAGGACGCACGGAGCCAAATTGAACTGGTTTAATTATTTTTGTGGATGGAAATCGGGAAGATTGTAGTCACAGGAACTAAACGTTAACATACGTTAAAAAACCACAGCCGAAGGTCGCTAGTATTTGCGAACGGCGGCCGAACCATTAGACAACTGACTAGCCATAACTTGGTCACTTTGACTAGAGCAGTCAAACCGACACAAGCATACATGAAAAAAATCTCTCAGCTGTAGCACCTTTTCGGTGCCTAGTTGCCATTCCGCTCGAAGCAAGCACGAGGGCTGGGATACTGCCAGGCTGCCCAAACACAGACAGGGGAAGTCGAGAGTCAGAGGTCGGGTTCGAACCATGGACCTTCCGGTCAGTAAATTCACGCTCTAACTACTAGAGCCACCTCGCCCCCTACCGAACTATTACAAGTAATTGAATACATTTCAACAACCTGTCACTGCATAACAGAGTACAATACAGCCCGAAGAAGTTTCAGGTGAAAAGAGCACTTGCGAGAACTCAGGACCTTGGTGGGTCCAGAAAGCCAAAGTGAGAAAGGCTGAGAATCTGTGAAAACTATACCAGCGCGCAACAGGTACAAAAAGGTACCTCATGAGAGATAGGCTTGACGACAAAAAATGCGGCTTAATCGTCGGGCTGAAAACCCAACATTTTAACTGGTCACCTGTCATCTCTGACCAGTAATGAAGTCTTCGATCGCAAACTTGGGACCTTTTGTCAGTTCAGAAGCACTCAAATAGCGCGAATAAGTTGCTGGAGCCCTGATGAACTCTAAGGGATAAAAATGAACTGCTCAATCACTACCTGTCTAATATATTAGCCTCTAGTTTGATGAATAAGATCACTACAGCCAACTGGAGTACAACGTCGATTGTCGTAGACACAAAGGAATTGGTTTGTATCCTGTTGTAATTAGACTCTGTATCGATTACCTTACTTTGTTTCACGAGAACGCGTGGAAGTAAGACCCAAGAACAGCAAGCAGGAATCTGACCGGGAAAGGGTTGTGTGGGCCACATTTTCGCACTGCCAAAGATCAGAGAACGCACGTGTAGATGTATGCTACAAATTGGGTGCTCTTTGACTTCAAAGGTGCGATCGACGCTTCTGATTGACTTCTTGTTCTCAGCGCGTTTGTAGAACTAGATCTATCGTACACGCTCGTCAATATCATGCAATCTTTGCATGTATTTGCATTTCAAGAAGTGGCTTCTGACAAGGATGCACACTTCGTTTTCCATTAATTTCGTCACGGGTAAGATGAAAGACGGAATTAAAGTAGGTCTCTCCGAGCAAGAACCATGTTGAACTTGAATACGCAAGCTATACCAATTTCAATTTAAAGAGAAAAAACGGTAATTGAAAGGTTATAGGAGATCGGCTAATCCTTCGACATGTGCTACGCACACGAAGCTGCGGTCAACAAACGTGTCTCTAACACACCGAAGAGAGACTTTGGACACAGAGGTTGCATTAATCCGGACAGTAACCTAACACAAGCAGGGCAGTTCAGTTTAACAGCTATAAATCATGTAGTAAGAGCCCCTTGGTTCCATTCGCTATACTTTCTGTCACCAAAAATGGGACAACGAGGAAGTATAGCCAAACATTGTAGGCGATGGCGTAATCAGTTAGTTCGTATTAAATTAGTGCAGTCATTTTAAGGAATGGGAAACTACGTATCGAAGGTCACAGCTTCTACACGGGAGTGTCACGGACCGCTTGATTGAGCCATGTCTGCCATTGGCTTTAACCACTGGCACCTGGCCCCGGCTTCCCCATTCAGTGAAACAGCAGTTGTCAACCCGACTGAGTTTACCGGTTAGTGCCTTGATGCTTCGTTTCCGGTCATACCCTGTCCACTTCTCGATCGTTTCCACTAAGCACATGTCTAACCACAAAGAGACGGTCTTTGATTGTGCGAAGTACATGTCTTAACCAACGTAACTTATGAGGTGAGTGTGCGAGAGTTCATCCCTAAAAACATCTAGTGTATCCCACCTTTGCTGATCCGATTTTTCCACAAGACACCAATGGCTAAACGCCGAGTTTTCGGATATCCTCTGCGCGAACACGTCACTCTTTCATGTACAAAATATTTTGAACCACATAGCATTTGGAGGCAACTTACCCGCAGTTCTAGTTGATCTACCTTGCTTCCCCGTTTAAAAGACACTGCCTGATAGTAAGTAGTCTGTTTACCACAATCGTCTTTCGTGTTTGTAGTCTGTATCTTTGCAAAAGCAGACGAGGGACTACATCCGAAGATACGTTCAATAAGCAGGAGGGTTAAGAGGTTAGGTGTGGATAGAGACAAATTCAATGAAGGAAATGAACCGGGGTCCAGAGTTTCAATTTGCAGAATTGATAACATAATAATCTAAGCATCTGAATTATCTTGGCGGAGATATTGAAGGGGGTCTCGAGCTCTAACGATTGGCCGGCGCATTAGCTAAGACATTCAAAATACTGTTAGAAGCTATAAGTCCGGTGGGGCTCGAAACGCAGCTGTTGTGCACATTTATGCCTTGAATTTTCGGTCTAAGCCAGTTGTTTTCCTTCATAAATCTGCTCTGGCAAGAGATAACCGACAGTTGTCAGACTACAGCTCAGGCAGTTGAATCAAAGAACCAGGAAGAGCCTAAAAGTACTGACGATCTGAAAACGGCACCAGTTAGAAATCACCAGTAAAGAAGAATGATGACATGCCAAATCTAACTGGGAATCGAGAACATTGGAGCCTTTTCGACAAAAGTGGAAGCGATACGCCTATATGGTGGATAACCCCTACGACCATGGAACTGGAGCGTGTCCCAGTGATAGCCGCTGTGAGAAAAACTCGGTTAGCCGACCAAGGAAAAACACAAGAAGCTGGTATGGGACTTAACCGGACAGCCGACTGGAAAATGAAGTCGGACTTGCGGTGACCAGTCATTTAAATGGACGATAAGGATGACTGAATGCCCAACCAAGAAGTCAAGAGAATGCTCCATCTTTGCTGGGCAACGTTTCGCTTTTGACACGAAGGCTTCGTCAGGCCAAGTGAGTAACTAAGTAGGTTGATCGGGTTTTAAAGCAGTCAGGTAACCAATCCGAGAGATTTCTTACAAGTGGCCGACTTGATCAGTGCTGGATGTCACTCTGATTTTCCTGTCTGTCGGTTAGTGGGGATGACTAACATTTACGAAAGACTGGTTAGGTTATGTTGAACCCGGATTTTGCGGCGTTACGTTTTCCGTCTAGGACACCTTAATGGAATACTCATCTTGGGACCATTCACAGGTTTTGCTTGCCCGTGTTCGTCGAGGGGTGCCTGGACAATTGGTTTTTGGCTGGGGCTGGGGGTGGTTAATTAGATCTTACTCTGCTTGGATATTGTAAGCAAGCGATCTCAAACATTTCCAGTTGATTGAGAATTCTTCAACCGTTTTTTCAATGTATCCAGGCAGACTGGGACTCGAAAAGTAGAGACAGAGGACGTGTGACGTTGAGCACGCTCTAGCACTTTATTTGACATGGAGGCATTTTTGCTTGGACGTAAGGAAATAGTGAGCGATTTTGAACACAGGGGTCGCTGAAAGCTCGTAATCAACGTCAACACGTCAACGCGCAACCGCTGGACGCCTTCGTGAGGTGAGGTGACGGCCAAATGGAGTAAGTAGGTCAAGTACGAATACCTCAAGCAAACATCGCGCAGAATAACGCCGAGATTCAATGTATCAGGCAGACTGGGACTCGAAAAGTAGAGACAGAGGACGTGTGACGTTGAGCACGCTCTAGCACTTTATTTGACATGGAGGCATCTTTGCTTGGACGTAAGGAAATAGTGAGCGATTTTGAACACAGGGGTCGCTGAAAGCTCGTAATCAACGTCAACACGTCAACGCGCAACCGCTGGACGCCTTCGTGAGGTGAGGTGACGGCCAAATGGAGTAAGTAGGTCAAGTACGAATACCTCAAGCAAACATCGCGCAGAATAACGCCGAGAAAGTCAGGGCTAGCCAACTTTTGATAGATACGCTGCAGAGATGGTCGGTGTCACATGTTGACTGCGCGCAGTGGTCCTATCGCGTAGAATGTGAGACAGTATGTGAAGAGTTAAGAGACTGTCCGTTACGTAACTCGCTTCCAAGCACCAGTCACAACGATGATGACGACCTGTCAGGATGAACAGCCTACCTACTCGCACCTGGAAAGTTGCCAGGGGATGTATTCCATCCGCAGACAACAGCCCAGTAGTCTATTTACTTAGTTCCCATGATAAGCTAGTCTCAAATTCGGTTCGGTAAGCTGGTTAAGGAGGTCACTAGCAAAAAAGAACAATTGGGAAGTCTCACTTTGCGAGCTGAACATCCAGAACGTATCAGAATAGCATAATCACCAATCTCATGGGGTAGTTCGTGCAATAACACAGTCAGTGTGGTGACCATTCCAACATTCCGGCTGATAAGAAATGAGGCGCCTGAAACGAAAGGAATAAACGTGATACGGTACCGAAAAACATGAGCATAGAGAGGGAAGATGAACAGAGATCAAACGTCAAGCTACATACCAACTGCCAATCCGTCCGTGAAGTTGTGGGTGAAATCTGCGGCCAGATTCAAATACCCGGTCACCTTGAACTCGGATGCTAGAAAATAAAAAATAAAAATACACTGACGTGTATTTTTAGAGGGACACGAGTGCGAAAAGTTTCAGATTAAAAATCTGCCATCTAGCGCAAAATGGAGATTCGAAAACAGCAGTATTCTAAACCGTTATCCGTCTGAAGATGTCCGGAAGGCGACACTAACTCTATCTCTCTACTGCTCATTTGTAGACTGCCGGGAACATGCATATCCGAAACTTATCACACGAAGAACCACGTATCCAGTCAGAAATGATAAAAGCATGGGGGCATGTTTACGCACAGAAACACTGAAAGTGGTACTATTTTGAGGTTCTTACTTCTCAAACAATTGGCATACAGATTCATCATCATCATCAAGGACAGCAACATCAGTGTTGCCACTGATGCTTCACTGCATACAGATTAGCGAGGATGGGAGCTTGCAGCCAAAGTGCCGATGAGTGATCGAGCCTTGACCCTCGAAAGGGAGCCATCACACTTTGGCCATCCGGCTAGAATATGGCTAGGCTGTTGCTGATCGTCTGGCCAATGAGGGGAGAGTTTATTAGTACATGGGATAGTAAAACTGGCTGATACGCTTGTTGTGCTCTCAAGGAGAGACTCATCAACATTTGGTTCTCAATTGATGTATGGATCCAAATAGCTGCGGTCACACCCGGGTCTATCGCATCGAAGGTGAGGGTAGCCGTGAACTAAATCAGTTCTGAATTCCAATGGAATTCAGACACGTTACTGGCGATTCTGTCTATCGACTGCCTACATTTTCTCCTACTGCCCTGTAGATCGCACCGAGTGTGTAAATTTACCTGAAAAACGAAAGGTGAATCCCTTTGGAACTCTATGGTCACCCAGTTTGAAATGTACACAAACTATTACCTATTACCTGAGTAGGGCGACTTGAAACACTAATGAAGTTACTCGCCATCCGAGAGGAGTTAGCCGCAATAAATTAAGTGGCAGATTCACGCATGAAAACGCATCAATCCATACAAAGCTTAACCCCAACTCCGTCAAGTCCCTACTTTCTAGGCGGCAACAAACAATAGCGTGTGAAACTCGGATCGATAGCTGTTATGAAACAGAAGTAAGTTCACCTAGTTGTAGCATCCTCGCACTAGACCTCGGGGGATTCCTTGAATTATCTTTTCAAAACCTTTGCCCCACATCCTAGGTAATCACTTCACTATACTCAACAATCGACTCGTATAAAGAATTTTAATCAAAACTGTGCCCAACGCAGTCCACAAACCTACCTGGTCCATGGGTCTTGTTTTTCTTCTCACGCTTCTGTAGTGCTTCGTCTCCACCAGCCTTTTTGTTCTTCTTAGATTTCCCATTATTAGTTTCGGCGCTTATATGGGACTGTTGTTCTGGTACGGAGACTGAATGGCTGTGCCCAGCGTGGCCATGCTGGATGAGCCGGATGGACTTTTCAATACAGAGGAAAACGAAGATCCCAGCCACCACAGACAACCCAACCATCATGTGACGCGTGTGATCGTGACTTTTGCCGGTGGCGTCATGCGTGTGGTCGTGATCGTCATGAGTATGGCCATTGTCAATAGCATGCGGAATCAGATGTAGGAAGGCATCCCCCAGTAGACCACCAGCGGCAAAGGCGAGGAGGACTTTCAGTAGCCCGTGGTATTTGTTCAGATCCGGTAGGATGACTAGGGACAAGAAAGGGGCCACACTTATCAGAAGAACAGCACTGGAAGTTTCTAGCCATAGCTGTTGTGCCGACTCGCTCCGAAGACTGTGTTTGAGTATGCGTGCGCCAGCTGGTTTTGGGAGTCTGCGGTAGGAAAACATTAGGAAACGGGTAAAACTTGCTAAAAGAGGTGTGGTAATGTGGTAAAAGGACTTCACCATGTAGTCACAGAACATAACTATGATAATGGCTTATATGTATTAACATAGAGATGTATTTCACGTATTTCAGTGCTGGGATGAGGCTAAACCCCATGAGCAGTTCAGTCGGGCGATGGACAGAAGCCGATCAGACAAACTCTATTGTTTGTTGAAGTATAAATGGGCCCGACACAACTGATCATCAAGACCCTGACAAGAGTTAACTTGCATTAGCGCAAAATTTCTAGGTAGGGGAAGATAGAGAGCTCAGTGAAAGTCAGCAGCGGACTGGTGGTCGCAGAAAACTTGTGACACTCAACTGGGATGAAAACACTTCCTAATACTGAATATCACGAAACGACTGTAGATTTTAAAGGGGTTGCATCCTGCTCTGACGTTTTTGCTGTTCAGTCGACTGATTATTGCTGTGACCCCTTGACGGCGTGATGTGGTCGAAGTTACGCAGTGCGTGGAGGATGAAACCTTTGCATGAGGTATCTAGATGGCTAAGAAACCAACTGAAGTGCTCCACCCATCAGCTGAATTTCTCCGGCATATAACTTGGTTCTAATCACATCATGGTCGAAGCGCGCATGACAGTTTGTATCCCTTCGAAAGTCAGAAAGAAACATGCTAATCCATCATCCTTGGAAAACTACCATAACTAACCAGTATCGAATCGAGTTAGCTCAACTACTCTACAGTTAACCGACACTACACTCGTGGCAGGACAAAACGTGAAAAAAGCTATGCTAGTAGCGTTCAGTGTTGTCTGTTCAACTTTTTCGATCCGATCAAATGACCGCTGGATATTGTCAGGATCGGCTGGTCAGAAGAAAGCAAGTCAGTAAAACGATAATTGAAAATGACGACTCATCAATTCACTCGCAAAAGCGAACAGTTTAGCTGGCCTCGTGTAACATAGCACACAATGTGCACAGAGACAAATGAAATGTAAACTTTGATCGCCCATCAGAATAAGGTGTGTCGTGAGAAGGCACAGGGACCGAATTTTCTTTATCCAGCCCTCTTAAAAGAAGGTGGAAAATCCCTTGTGATCCATCTGACAGAACCCACTGATGGGATATGAAAAGAAGAGAAAGTGTCCGCGGACACTCATCGTCAAAAATGGTGTGCGGATTCTGTGTGGAACCTATCTTGGCATTGGCCTGATAGATGTGGCATCGAAGGTCCCGTCTTTCGAAGATTGACTGAAGACAGGGAGAGACAAACCCGTGAAAACCAAGTTGGGTTCCGCCCGGCAAAAGGATGCACCGATCACACTTTCACCTTTCAACAGTCTCTAAAACAGCGACATTGCTTTTAGTGACAGCAATGGTGATCTTCCATGACTTGAAATTACTTCTGATTCTTTGGATCGTCAGTCACTATGGTGGTGTCTATGGGGCGAAGGTGTCCCTTACAATCCTTAAGATGCTGTACTCCAACACCCGCCGATGCGCGAAGAGTTACGGGAAGCTCCGTCCTGAAATCACTACATCGAGTGGCGTCAGACAAAGCTGTCCTCATTCGCCTCTCCCCTTCACCTACGTCACTGATGTATGGGGAACTCACAGTCTCTCGTACCTATGTTCTCAAAATGCTCCCGGGGCATTCGCTCATAGTTATTGACTACGTAGACGACATAGCTCTTATTGGATCCAACGCCATTGCCATTCAGACAACACTGAATAATCAAATAATTCTGCCTCATGGTTTGGCATGCGCTTCTCACCTGCTCTGTAGAATGCTGCTGCAAGAAGGGGAGTGGGCTTGACCCGGAAACTCATGCTTGTAGATAGGCCAGCTGAGGTAGCAGACAATTTATTCTACCCAGGCAGCTGTATCAATCCCAGCGGTCTAAGCAAACATGATATTTTCATCCAGATTGAGAAGGCCAGAGTAGATGTGAACTTGCATCACCTGTGGCGTGGGCGTGATAACCACTCATCAATCAGGAGTCAAGTTTACAATGTTGCGGTGCGCTGCATAGCATTAAACAGTTCATAAGCCTGGCCGCTGCGTGCCTAGGACGTCAGTGTTTGAATATCGGTGTCTTCAGAGCACTGCCCGAGTCTGGAACACCGGATCGGCAATGCTGAAGCATATCGAGTGGTTTACGGAGGAAATAACTTACCCATGACAGATGAACTGATCACACTCCACAGGTTACGCTGGCTGCTCCGTATGCTAGTTGACCGACTTCCTTGAAGAGCTCTTTTCGAACACCCACGTGAAAGGTGGAAACCAGCCAGGGGAAGTCAAACAGTGAATTAGCAACGAAGTGTGAAAGCCGTTACCAGCAAACTAAACAGTGCTGGTGATTACCATCTCCATGGATACGAACCCCGAAACGGCAAACATCGATCGCTAGAGAAATCATGAGACATTGTCCAGTCGCACCCTCAATGGCGCTCATGCATACAAGGTGTTGCTTCCAATGAGTGGCTGAATCATGAGAAATGTCCAGTCGCACCCTCAATGGCGCTCATGCATACAAGGTGTTGCTTCCAATGAGTGGCTGTCGTCCCGATCTCCTCAATGAAAAGTCCCCTGATACCCCTGTATTTACCCCAGTACTCTAAATATCGGCAAGCGAAACTGCAGTAACCATAAACACTGCGCGGCTGAAGACGATGATGACAACACAAGTGCTTCCAACGACTCAGCATATCTACCTTGGTCTTCCATTGCTCGGTGACCAAACCTCCAGGAGCTGGAGCCGATACCATACTTGCAGCTGGAAAACTGAACTGACGCTCCATAAGACCAGCGGGCAGCGTGTTCAAACAAGACGATTTGGTTTGATACAAATGAGCATCGTTGAAGAGATATATTACATCAGTTGCTGCTTCAGTAGTGCAACGGTAAACATGGGAATCGTCGGGTAAAACCAAGCCATTACACCGCTCACCACAACGACTATTCCGCCTTTCGTCACTAGTGGATTTGCGCAAACAGATGTTTCCAAGGTATCACTGGTTACATCACCAGTCTCGATATCCGTTATCCATCAGCTAGTCCGGATTCATAACGTCAAATGCATTGCGCGTTACAGGGGACTTCACGGTAGCAATAGGTTTGTCGTAGCCGTAACACGTCTTGTTAACTGCTGCTAAATTCTAAACGCCACCACACCAGCCCTAATATAGCTTCACGCAACGGCTCACAAACTACATGGGTGCAATAAATTTGACACTTGGTGGTTATACCATGCTTTTTAAAAATGAACCCGAACAACTTATCAGAACCTGGTGTTGCGGTAGGTGACATTGCAGCGTTCTCGTTCGACATGGTTAGGGGGCAGCACACATACTAAAGCATCAAAGATTGCGACATCATGATGAACATTGATCAGTTTTCTTAGTTCTGTGATGAGTCGCACTGGCAAATCCATTTCGCTAAAGCTGCTCACCATGCCCATTGGAATGCATAGCTTGAGCGCAGCGCAGCTACTACAGTGCAATTTGGTTACGTAGACTGGTGGGCTGACAATATGGCAGGAAGATCTGGAATCACCGGAAACTGTTAAAGATAGATAAAATCGTTGTCCATCCAAATAGCTTGGAACCGAAAGATTAAGTTTAACTGCTATTCAGAAATTGCACTGGAGTACTGGTAAAAGCCAATGGATGCAATCACTTACGGTGTATTAGCTTCCCGGGAGTATTTGAAGTGAGGGGGCTCATTATGATCTTCATGTGAGCTAACAGTCAATGCACAGAGAAGAAACAACAGAACAGGAGCGTGGGACATTTTTAACGGATGGAGTATCCCGGGATGCACACTGAAAGAGAAAGCCATGGTATCACTGTGTGCACAGGAGTAGAGTTTTGGACTGCAGGACTTCGCAAATATCAAGCTAAATACAGAATTATGGTGCCACATATTCAATCGATAGAATATCAAACAAAAACGAGCGAAAAGGGACAAAATGCATTGAGATCTGGCTGTGCACGTTTGGTAAGTACTGACAAATGTAATTCCCGGTCAAGCGCTATCCCAGAACCATTCAGTTTGTCAACCGTATACCATGCACCAGGGTGTTAGTTTCAGAAGCTAAAAGTGCGTTCACAAATAGAGGAAATGGTGAGAGCACACTGTTGAAGGTAATGGTCTCGCCAGTCTTTAACTATGCTAGCCCCATGGGGCGGAGAGTATGACATCCACGCACTGAAGGGAGTGGCCATGATCATCATCACAAACCATGAAGCAACAACCACCAACGGTCAACATCATCGGCATTATCCCTATCGTCATCGGTGGTAAAACATCGTAGAGAAATACTGATGCTTAACTGCGATGAATGCCTGTAAACTATGTGCACCAGTGGACCATGCCTGTCAAAGTAATCGATTATCAATCATTCACCTTGGGACCGTCACCCAGGCAGATGTCAGCTAGCAACGCGACCGAATTCGCCCGGAGAATCTCGTTTACTTAATAGCCAAACCAGCACCAGTGCAAGCTACGGAGCAGGATTCGTTCAGGTGCCGTCGGCGAGTTCTTTCTGCGGAGGGACATCAGACTTAGCTGATCCAATATCCAGAACCGAGAAAACAGACTAATGACCAATTGCCAGACACTGAAAGTATCGTGTTGACTATCCACAGGGCTCTCTATAGTTCATAAGCAAATCAGGGCGGACGGCGGATTAGTTGGCAGCTTATGCCATCGCCCGTGGAGTTAGCACAGCCGAGCCTACAGGGGCTTCATGCGGTTCACCACTTCGAGCCTCAGAGTTTGGATACCGGCCTTTGGCTTAACGGACAAAGATGAAAATGCAGCCTACAAAAACACCCCGCTCTGTTCACTCGTTCGGGTCTAAAGGCTTGCGTTCCCGGATTGGACTGCAACATTGCTTCCAACCACCGAGTCCTGTCGTTCGATTCCGCTTTTTTGTTGCTCACTGAGACTCCAACTCACTCCGACTGGAGTTCAGGATCACAACGCCCAGACGCTTAATCCCTCTTACGACCGCCGCCTTACCAGTTTATTCTATCCGCTTTCTCTCTCGAGACAAACTTTCTTTTCTCGCCGTAGAATCTTGTGATATTTCTCCGCTGACTGAGAAAATGACTCAATTTTTAAAAAGTACACTTGAAAGTGTTGTTTCTCGAAGGACCCATCAGTTCTTCCGCCAGTATAATCATCATTATTCACAGCAACACCAGATAAAACACGGGCACTTCACCACCACACGACCGTGTCAACCTATTTGAATCTATCTGAAAAAAAACTGCGGCAGTGTGATGGACTCAGGGCAAGCCTGAAATAAACACCAAGGTGCCTACGCACACTCACTCAACTTGGAAATTGATGGTGAGACTGACAGTAGCTGACATTCCATAGCCACTATATCAGCCAGCATCTTCACCCAAACACAGGAAGGGTCGCATATTGTATATTTGCTTTGTTCTTCACCGTCCACTGCTAAATCACTTTTTTGACGTTTCAGCTCTCAATTCCAAAGTCATGGATGAACAAAACCAAGCCCCCGAGCCTTCAGTCTTTTCCATTCTTATAATGATTGTCGCTGCACTCCATTAATCGTCGAACACAACAAATAGACTCCACTTCTCTCAGCAGGCGGCAGCTGTAGATGTTAGGGCACGAACCTACTGATCGGAAAATCCTGGCTCAGCCACGGCTCGACGTAGGGTGCCTCACCTAAACCTCCTCCTTTGACCTGGGCAGCCGGGGAGTATCACTCCTCCTTGCAGCTCTTCGCTCACCGGCCTTCGCCCACACTCCCCTCTGTCTTACAGTGCAGTGCAACCAACCCATCTGCCAACTCATCATCATCATCAACGACAGCATGACATCAGTGCTCAACACCAATGCTTCACTGCCGTGCAACCATGACTTATTTGAAAGCCTTATTGTAAAGAAAAGAATAAAGGTGGATGGGGG
>NW_008751798.1:819213-841051 GCF_000715545.1 Opisthorchis viverrini
AACCTGGAGGGCCAGGAGACTGTGTTCGTCAGACCTCTAACCATTGACCAACCTGGTATGAGAGACTCTGTGAGTGTCGCGGGACACTCTCCAGTGTAGCTCAATGGATCGCTGAGGTGCGCAAACCGTCACACCACGGTAAGGTCCAGTCTCTTCGTGACGGTTTAAACCTTAGCGCAGAAAAATAAGCCACCTACTATCCTCAAAAGATCTTATCCACGTTGCAGATTTTAGTGTCTGGGCCACAGGCGTCTCCTGCCGACAACTCTTGCTGGGATTCTGCTTTCTTTACCTATCGATGTATGTTGTGTCTCCGAAAAGACATACAAGGCCCCCCTTCAATCGTGCGCCTCAAACTGCTTAGGACGAGCTTAGATGATCCACATTTCACTCTTGGAGTGTCCAGTGAGCCTGACGCAATGGTTCGTGGTATCTGCGGTGTGGGAGTTGCACTCAGCCCCAAGGTTGAAAACGTCTTACTGGACTGGATCCCAGCGAACAGTGGCCCTTATGCTGCTCAATTAATATTGATGTTGATGCGGTAAGCGGTGCTTGCTTGTCGTATCAGCATACGCCCCAACAAACTACAGGTCTGAGACTGAGAAGGACGAGTTTTATCAATATATGTCACGACTGCTGCTACAAGACTATGTGGGATCAGACCAATGCCTCATGCTTGCAGGTCAGCCAGTCGACGTGGTAGATAAATTTGTCTGTGCCGTTGTATAAGCTCCGGTGGAATGACTGAAAATGAGATTACTTCTCGAATCGGAGAGGCTAGGGCAACTTGTGCCAACCTTCGACACCTATGGCGCCGATGTGACGTCAGTTTTCTATCAAAGGCAGAGTTTACATTGTGGTGGTGAGATCTATACTGCCCTATGGATCAGAAACGCGGTCCCTATGTGCAGAGGACATACGGTAGATGTAAGTGTCTGATCATTGGTGTCTCAGAAGCATTGGTCAAGTCTGGTTGGAACATCAACTGCTCTTTTTCATGCTCAGTATCATCTTCTTTTTTCCCATCATTACCAGTCACATCGCTGTACAAAAGTTTGTTTCTTGCAGGTCAGCCAGTCGACGTGGTAGATAAATTTGTCTGTGCCGTTGTATAAGCTCCGGTGGAATGACTGAAAATGAGATTACTTCTCGAATCGGAGAGGCTAGGGCAACTTGTGCCAACCTTCGACACCTATGGCGCCGATGTGACGTCAGTTTTCTATCAAAGGCAGAGTTTACATTGTGGTGGTGAGATCTATACTGCCCTATGGATCAGAAACGCGGTCCCTATGTGCAGAGGACATACGGTAGATGTAAGTGTCTGATCATTGGTGTCTCAGAAGCATTGGTCAAGTCTGGTTGGAACATCGGATTAGCAATGCTGAGGTACGCCAGATGGTCTTGGGAAGAAGGAACCCCCATGCAATGGATGGATTACTCCCGCTTCACGTTACGTTGGGTAGGACATGTATTCCGCATGCCAGAAGATCACAGATCTGTTTTGGTCCAGCACTGTGCTGAGTGAAAGCGACCGAGAGGTGGATAGTCTATGACCTGGTAACGAAGTACGAAAACACTAATCAGTAAACTTGATCGGCTGGGGAAATGCCTACTCCCTGGATGGAGATCATGGAATTCAAGTCACCAATGGTTGATAACATTGGGAGAAATGGCCCGATCGGCAATCAATGGCGCTAGTGCACCAAGCCATCGCCTTCAATGCGTGGCCACCCAGTTTTCGAACTAACCAGATGTGCCATCGCCCCCAAGGCCTAGCTGTATGTCCCACAACCCACCGTTTTCCGGTGATCGACATTGTAACAGCTGGAACCAATGCGCCTATGACACACGGTTTACAACTGATTTATTAAATTGAATTGGACGACATGGCAAGCAGTCACAGAAAGATTACTACATCTGGATGATTATTTCATTGTTATTTTTAGGAGATAACTCGGCGTGAGTAACACACGGTCCAGCCGCCTTAGTTTGCAGTCATTACCTATGATTTTCATACTGGTAAGCGTTCGAGGAACCGCATTGATCTTGATGTTCCCTGACTTCAAGAGTTCGCTCGTTTCTGTCGACACGCTCTCATTACGAAGTTGATCATGCCCATTCACACACGTAACAAACTTATTTCGGTGTGACGATTTGTGTCTACGATAACCTGTGAGCTATACTGGGAAGTGTCCGTGCGACACTCGCAATCCCCCGTATTAGGTTGGTCAGTGGTTAAAGGTCGGAAGGGGGCGAGATGACTCAGTGGTTAGAGCGCGAACTTACTGACCAGAAGGTCCGTGGTTCGACTTCTGCCTCTCGACTCCCCCTATCTAGGCTTGGGAAACCTGGCAGTATCCCAGCCCTCGTGTTTCCTTTGAGTGACATGGCAGCTAGGCACTGAAAGCGTGTTACGGCCACACGATAAAGGTCTGACCAAGTCCTCTAGTCCTACAGGTTTGGGGTCGCCACATGTTTGGTGGCTTGCTCCTAAAAATGTAGGCTGCTCTGAGGATCTTTCGCGTTTAGGGTTTTTGGCCAAATGCTTTGGTCGAGGGCCTAATCGTCCCGCTTTTTAGGGCTGCACGTCCTCGTAGTATGCAAGCCCACGTACAACGATAATTCCTAAACTAACAATCCTAAATAAAAAATAATCACTCAGCTGTAGCGCCCTTTTGGTGTCTATCTGCCATGCCACCCCGTTATGAATAGAATATCGACCATGATTGAGCACGAGAACAGGAGTGAATAGCGCTTTACCTGTTTAAGAATAGATGTACACAAGCCAGAAATGAAGGCTAAGGTATATGGATAAGAAACGACAATGTGAACACAAAGAATAGTCATGACAATCGCCCGGGCCGTAGAGAGGGGTAACTCGGTCACAGGGACTGAATGAATGATTGTAAAAATCTACTAGGGGGCAACAATAAGTGCGGTCAGGCTTCTCCGTTCCTTAAAATGTACGTCTCTTAAATGTGCGCTGTTGTGGCCTGAAAAAAATCTTTCAGCTGTAGCACCTTTTCGGTGCCAAACTGCCATGCCACCCGAAGGAAGCACGAGGGTTGGGATACTGCCAGGTTGCCCAAGCCTAAAAGGGGAAATCAAGAGGCAGAGGTTGGGTTCGAACGACGAACCTTCCGGACAGTAAATTCACATTTCAATCACTGAGCCAATTGGCCCTCGCTGGAGCCCGGCTACAGCAGATGTGCTAGGGTCATATGTATTTGTAGATGCGTGAATCGCCCGGGCACGGGGTGAGACTGGAGTGTGACCGGTATTACCTTCAACGCTATTGAGCGAAGACGCGTGCAAGGGGCTATATGAACGCCATTGCCTTCACTAGATGAGGTACGCGTGAACTCGTTGACATGTGTGCGATCATCACAAGGAGCGAGATGGCGGGAAAATGAATATGGGCGTAATCTATAAGTTCGACTTCCTCAACGACTGGTTCATACTTTGAGGCACAGTCAAATCTTTTCAGCAAAACAGATCCTGAGGTAGTTAGCCAAGTTGGTATAGATATAAGAAAGTGTTCAGCTGTAGCACCCTTCCGGTGCAAAGCTGCCGTGCCACTCGAAGGAAGCACGAGGGCTGGGATACTGCCAGGTTGCCCAAGCCCAGACAGGGGAAATCGAGAGGCGGAAGTCGGATTCGAACCACGGGCCTTCCGGTCAGTAAATTCGCGCGCTAACCACTTGGGCCATATGGCCCACAGGATGACAGACGTTCGAACCAAAACATTCGTTAACGTGGAGTGGCATTCCTGCAGACGCAGAGAAGGGAACGTATGGAGTGGATGGCATCTGATAGAGCAGGAAGGCTGGGATACTGCCAGCTTGCACAAGCCTAGATAGGGAAAGTTGAGATGCAGAGGTCAGGTTCGAACCACGGAACTAACAATACTGTCGTGCAACATCGGCCGTCACGGGGACCATCAGCCATATCACCTTAGTTGCAGTCGGGTAAACGAGAACAGGTTACTGATGACACCTCCATTCCTTTCCTTCTACATACTTGTTCTCTCCCTTTTCACCCCGTTGTTGGCGACATCTCCGTAGGCTTATTCTTAGGGACTGACAGGTCCCTCCGAGACCCCTTGTCATCAAAATTTTCAGCTGTTCCAGTGTCTAACTGCCATGCCACGAAAGCATGCGGACGGAGATACTGCCCAAGTCTAGACACGAGTAGCCGGGATGCCAGGGTTGTGCTCGAACCATAGACCTTGTGGTTAGTAGGTTCGTGCCTTAAGAACTAAGCTACCTAAAGACGTTAACTGCAAAGTCCCCCGTCGAGTCTACCGCCACAGGCGCTGACGCTTCAAAATAATTCTTCAAACCCCGATTCTCATTCCATCTGACATCCTTCGTCGTTTGCGTTCTGAAACAAGCTGGACAACGGATTGCCCTTGCTGGACTCTCTCCATTCATGTGGACTGTCTGAAACGAGGGTTGGAGACCCGGTTGAGGTTGCTGAACTGACCCCCTAAGGCTTTCCGTTCGCTTATTATTACGCATAGAAGCCGCTGCGGTTAGTTAAGCCGGGGTTATTAGTGTTCTAAGCCACCAAGCTGAAGGGTCTCTGATTGAAAGGCATTCCGTTGCTTGTCTGCTCTGTGCGGTTCACTTGGTAGCGTCTGTGAAAGTGTCCCGCAAACGCGCCGGTAGTCTCTGCCCGTTACATGTATCATCATCACCATCATCATCGTCGATAAGATGACATCAGTGTTGAACACCGATGCTTCGCTGCCGTATCTGCTTACTCCCCTGTGGACTGTAGTCCTGATGGCTCTTTGGGCGCCTTCTTGCGGTGGGTTTAGAGCTTGGAAATAGTTACAGTTGCCGGGAATATGAATGCACAGGTAGGTAGGCTTAGAGCTGCTGAGGTTCAATCGAGTGGTCGTCTAGGGCTCGAATGGAGTCGCACAAACAACGGTGAACGACTGCTGCAGTTATTAGCTGCCTACAGACTTTCTGTGCAGTACTAACTGCAGTTCCAGGATCCAAATGAGTTACAGCAGGTGGTCACTAGAAGTATCTGAACTGCTCGGCCTGGTGGTCGATGAACCTTTTCTTACTGGAGATGGCTGCGCCACTTTGATCCTTGATGGTGTCGCTCACACAGGGTTTCAGGGAGCCGGTCGCCAGTATCAATCGCAATTCCGGGATTTCTAGGTTTCTTCCATTTTCTTAGCTTTACGTGTCCATCAGGCTTACCGTTCGGCTCATCTTGGGGTCTGACAGTTAATCGTGCTGGATTATATTCGGCGCTGGCTGGAACGCTTCTCCGAGATTGAAGCAACACCACTGTTCTGTCTGATATCTAGTGCTTCAGCGGACCTGGTAGTGCCGTGCCACAGGCAAAACTCGCGGCACTGTGCAAACAGGCGAAAATATCGTTCCGACACGAGTCAACATCAATAGCAGTTGAAAGAGAATCCACAACAAGGGGTTTGTTTTGGTGAGAACACTAACCACAGACCAGCTTGGTATGAGGGACTGTGAGCGTCGCACGGACACAATCCAGCATATCTCAATGGGTCACGGAGGCAGACAAACCGTCACATCACAGTAAAGCCCAGCTTCTTCGTAACGACTCATTATTGAGGGAATGGATTAGCAACGAATACGGGAAAGGCAAAGTTGGGACGTCCGAGGACTATTGTTTGAATCAGTTGGAACCAGAAAATACGCAGCGATGCTCACGAAACAGGTCGCCAAATATCTTTGGCGAAACACTCAAAGAATGTGTTTGGCCGGATGGCTGCCTGCCGTGCATGATTCGGAGTGACGGAAACCTAGAGGTGGACAGAATTTGACATGGCAGAATGGAATGAAGGATGCTACGGAAAGTTTCGTGTTACTCACCCTCTGGTATGTGGTTCATGAGACTCTTCCTGTGCTTGACTTTACACAGTGAACGACATGGCGGATAACGGATGTGAGTCGCTATCTGTCACACCGTTGCTTTCTGCCCAGATTGTTTGACTGAGTGTTGGAGGTGCAGACACTCCGGATGTGTTGTAGCCTAAGTCTTTATTCGCTAAGCCATTTTTCTCATCTCCATTATGAGATTCTATTCAAATAAATTATACGACACTGAAGTACCAGTTTTCTATGAGGTGACCGTCAATGAATGAACGCCAATATGGGTTCGGGCAGTGCCATTCCAGGCATTACCGTTCAGGCTTACGTGCTACATGCTTGGAGTTCCTATCTGGCGTCTTTCGGTGAAACAAATGTGGTTACGGTTGGTGCAACGTAGCCAGTTGACCAGGTTTGATATGCGGACCTTGTCAGTGAGTTTGGCACATAAGAGTTGCATCGACCCAGCCACTTGGATTGGAATTCTCCTGCATAGGCGTTCTGTGCTTGTAGGGGACAGAAATGTTTTAAACTCGGAAAATCAGCATTGCGGCTCTTCAAGGAGCTGTGCTCGTTAACGAGCAGTTTCGGGAATTCCCGAAACAGTTCCTTCTTTAAGTGAGCTACCTCCATCTGTGTTTTTGCAGACAACATCGCTCGGCGTTTTTCTTTATTCAGTAGCTCCTAGCGCTCTGCCTCATTCTTATTATGCGACAACTGGACACGAGCTATCGCCGTCCTGAGCACCCATGGGTGCGCCCACGTGCACGTGGGTGCGAAGGTAACACACCAGGCTCCTCAACTAGAACTAAGTTCAATTATTGGATTACAATTCGACGTTTCCAGTTCCTTTTATGTATCCGCCCGTTCCCGCACTTTCACTCCTGACCTAAACCTAGGCTTCATTGAGAGAGAATCGTACTAGCTACGACGATTCCCCGTTGATTGTCTCATCATTCCTGAAATCTTATGCTGACAACGTGATGTGATCCAAGGATTTTGTCACGATCGCTACACAAGCATGTAGGGAAGTTGAGTTGCTTTTTCGGGCATCCTTCACCTTCGTTCAAATTTGTTACAAACCTCAAGTTTGTTCTAATCTGTGATATAACTGTTTTTTGTTGCTGGATTACATCCTCAATCCCACTCAAAATAAAATGTTACACGTCATCAATAACCTCTCCCCACGCGGGCGGGATCATGCGCCTTGCGGCTGACAGCTATGCGCTACGACGGCAAGTGGTCCTAACTTGCACTTGATTAGTCAATAGAGAAGCTTCAGGCCCTTCCATCATCAAGCGCTGATTGGTCGAAAATGTTGACGCAAGAGCCAGTGAGGTTTACGTCTCCCCAGAATGCGGGTTGCCATTGCCATGTCCAAAACCATTTATGTTGTTTGAATGCTTTGGGGGCTTGTTCAGCTGCAAGCAGAAGTTTGGTAGAATCAGGCCAGGATCAGCTTTCACCGTCGGTTACCCTACTTCTATAATCCATACCAACAACAAAAATGCCAATGCAGCAAGTGATTCCTGATAGAATTGCCTCATGAGTGTGTTCGGAGAGCTGACTGCGAATGAACATTCTAATTTTGATGATGACTCCTTGACTCACCACTGCATATCATTGTTACTCTGGCGCATGTCGTTGGTTCAGATTCGTATCCAACCATTCCAATATTCCCATTTTCTCGCTTATGCACTCGATCAGTATCTTTTGTTTTTCGGCCGCGGACTGTCTGATTTATAAACCCGGAATCTGGGATTGGTTGAACTCACTGAATCAAATAAAAGACCAACACATAAGGGAGTGGTGACCGCCTAGTGCCCTTTGTCCAAAAAAATCAGATTTCGCCCCCTTCCAAAAAAACAATTTCATTCCGGGGGAACTTCTTTGACTCCACTTAATACATGCACCTGTTGATTCATTGAAGAATATAAAATGGCCCCCACGTCTTTCAGGAGCCACAATGTACTCCCGAACCATCTGGGCTTCGAGTCCGTCAAGGTGACGTTTTACCGAAGACGGTGTATCAATATGCCCTGATTAAATTTGTGGCAGCAGTTGGATGGCGACATTTTAAGATGAGCGCTTGAGTGGTCCAAGTTGTCTGCGAGAAGTTGGGCCTATCCTCCATACACTGTGAACGGGACACTTTCCGGTTTAAAGCAGTAGAAAAGAAGTGTAACAGTTACCCTTCTGCTTATTTATCCCTCTAATCAATCTCACACGGGCACCTGCTACCCGTTCTGTTTTGTCTGTCACACAATCGCACCCCAACATCGTGACCTGAAAACGACAACATGTCAACTCTCATTCCATGACCTTCTGAAGGTTGCCAGGTGACTTCGCACTATTGTTTTCACGTTCCGCTCACTGCAACGACACATATATAAGGACAGATCACGGTCAACCGCACACATACACGCATCAAACGCGCGTCGGAACGCAGACCAGTTCAACACACCAAAAACTTCCGACAACCAAGAACGTGTAGCAGTGAATCAGCCATGCACTCAAGCGAACTCGGAGGAACCATTACAACTTACACTAAGAACGATGAGTCCTCCGTTTGAACCTTTATTTTTTGATATTATATTCGACCTGATTAAGGTGTACCTAGTTGATGTAACCTCACATTCTCAACTCACAGGTTTTATTAGTGTCTCTTGTCTTCTGATTTGTCAAGTGTTTTCTGTTGTTAACGAAACAGAACACCAATAGAAGCATCCCTCGGAGGAAAACACACCGCATTTGAATGAAAGAGCTGACTGGCGACACAGCGGAACGGGTATGGTTTCTTTTACCTTTATTTTGCTTCCATTATAACATTACGTATTTTGTCTATTGGATAACAGTTTTTGTTTGAATACGAAAAACTACAAAAACGCGCGCCTGAACAACTTTACGCAATACAAACGTGGTCGCGTGCCCCAACCCTCTCTTATGGATCCACTGGCGCCTACGGCGGTTATTCGCGAGTCTTATGTGCTAACTCCGGTATCAAAACAATTCAGACTATCTGAGGAGTCCACTACATATGGAAATTGTTCAGAAGAAGACCCCTAGACAATTATGATTGTATTATCGTTTATTCGATGGCCCGTCCCAATGAGCTATTTTAAAGAGAACAATTATTAGAGTCTGTTCCATCTGAACTTTTCATTATTTTATACCCAATCTAGCGTCATCATTTTTATTCCTTCGCCACGCACTCCTAGCCAGACCATTACAAACTTGGTGAGTCCGAGTCTTTTTAGATATTTTTCAACTTTTTCTTTCAGGCCGTCGTAGTTTTGCTTTTGTCCGGTCATTATGAAAGCATGCTTTAATTCATCTGATTTAGTCGAGAATGCAATTAGCTTGCGTTTACAAGACTATAATCCCCGTAATTATGGGATATGGTTTCACCAGGCCGAGGCTGTTCTCACTAAACAACATATCACCTCCCAAGCCACCCGCCCTTTTTACGTCGTCCACCATCTTCCTAGTGATGTGGCGACAGAAGTAGAAGATCTGCTTGAAGATATCCCCCAATAAAAACCCTACGACACCCTTCGAGCGGCCGTCCTCAGTAGGACAGGGTAGCCTGGAATCAAAATGCTACGGGATTTATTCACCACAGTCAAATTTGGAAACAGGTTCCCGCCATCACTCCTCAGTCTCCCCTGTGGCCGTAAGCCGGTGGTGAAAATCATGGCACAAATACGGCTGGATAAAATTCACTCTCAATGTCCCGCGACATCAGTGCTTGCATTGATGACCACAGCTTGTAGCAGCTAGTTCAAATGGCGGACGAAATCCATGAGACCTACTCCAGTCATCCCATTAAATCTGTCTCCCACCCTACACCCACTAAATTCAAAGCGTCCGATCCAATACTTTCTGCCATTTCATAACTGCAAAATAGAATCAAAACCTTGACCCATCGCCTCCAACGGCTGGAGGTCAACAAAATCGACCAAGTTCACGATCTCGATGGTTGTCTCATACCCGTCCTCCTTGGTGCTGGTATCACCAATCATTCGGTCCTGGAGCACACAAATGTAAACCTCCTTGTACCTTCAAGCCTCGTTTAAACAACCCATTAAACACCTCGGCCAGTCAATAACGGCGACGACTGTCTCTGACCATCCTTGCACTGGTCGCCTATTCTACATCACCGATCGTTCAAGCGGTCGACGTTTCCTCGTAGATACGGGAGCTGAAGTTAGTATGCTGCCGCATAAGGATCCACTCCCCGATTCTGCTCCTTATTTGTTACAAGCCTCTAACGATACTCGCGTCGCTATATACGGTAAACGCTCCCTCACCCCTAACCCGGATTGCGACGTGCGTTTAAGTGGGTCTTCCTTTAGCCGACGCCCAAATAACCATCATTGGTGCAGACTTCCAGACCCACTACAATTTATCTGCCGGTGTTCGACACAAACGTTCCCCTTGCTAACTTCCCTCTCATTCAGCGGAATTAGTGCCACAAATTCGTCCACGGGTATCCGAGTTATCTCACCTGATTCTCATTTTTCTGGCATAGGGAGTTTCCAACTCCTAATCATCATTTCAGTACACCAGGCCGGCTACTCGTTCCGTCGTTCACCACACCCAGACGAGAGATCCACCTGTCCATACCCGTCGAATTCGTCCAGATAAGCTACCTTCGCCACGCACTCCTAGCCAGACCATTACAAACTTGGTGAGTCCGAGTCTTTTTAGATATTTTTCAACTTTTTCTTTCAGGCCGTCGTAGTTTTGCTTTTGTCCGGTCATTATGAAAGCATGCTTTAATTCATCTGATTTAGTCGAGAATGCAATTAGCTTGCGTTTACCAGACTATAATCCCCGTAATTATAGGATATGGTTTCACCAGGCCGAGGCTGTTCTCACTAAACAACATATCACCTCCCAAGCCACCCGCCATTTTTACGTCGTCCACCATCTTCCTAGTGATGTGGCGACAGAAGTAGAAGATCTGCTTGAAGATATCCCCCAATAAAAACCCTACGACACCCTTCGAGCGGCCGTCCTCAGTAGGACAGGGTAGCCTGGAATCAAAATGCTACGGGATTTATTCACCACAGTCAAATTTGGAAACAGGTTCCCGCCATCACTCCTCAGTCTCCCCTGTGGCCGTAAGCCGGTGGTGAAAATCATGGCACAAATACGGCTGGATAAAATTCACTCTCCATGTCCCGCGTCATCAGTGCTTGCATTGATGACCACAGCTTGTAGCAGCTAGTTCAAATGGCGGACGAAATCCATGAGACCTACTCCAGTCATCCCATTAAATCTGTCTCCCACCCTACACCCACTAAATTCAAAGCGTCCGATCCAATACTTTCTGCCATTTCATAACTGCAAAATAGAATCAAAACCTTGACCCATCGCCTCCAACGGCTGGAGGTCAACAAAATCGACCAAGTTCACGATCTCGATGGTTGTCTCATACCCGTCCTCCTTGGTGCTGGTATCACCAATCATTCGGTCCTGGAGCACACAAATGTAAACCTCCTTGTACCTTCAAGCCTCGTTTAAACAACCCATTAAACACCTCGGCCAGTCAATAACGGCGACGACTGTCTCTGACCATCCTTGCACTGGTCGCCTATTCTACATCACCGATCGTTCAAGCGGTCGACGTTTCCTCGTAGATACGGGAGCTGAAGTTAGTATGCTGCCGCATAAGGATCCACTCCCCGATTCTGCTCCTTATTTGTTACAAGCCTCTAACGATACTCGCGTCGCTATATACGGTAAACGCTCCCTCACCCCTAACCCGGATTGCGACGTGCGTTTAAGTGGGTCTTCCTTTAGCCGACGCCCAAATAACCATCATTGGTGCAGACTTCCAGACCCACTACAATTTATCTGCCGGTGTTCGACACAAACGTTCCCCTTGCTAACTTCCCTCTCATTCAGCGGAATTAGTGCCACAAATTCGTCCACGGGTATCCGAGTTATCTCACCTGATTCTCATTTTTCTGGCATAGGGAGTTTCCAACTCCTAATCATCATTTCAGTACACCAGGCCGGCTACTCGTTCCGTCGTTCACCACACCCAGACGAGAGATCCACCTGTCCATACCCGTCGAATTCGTCCAGATAAGCTACATATCGCGAATCACAATTTCGAACATACGCTCGAACTCGGCATCATCCGCACTTCAAAACACTGGTCGTCATTCCTGCAAATGGCACCCAAGAAATCTAAAGGTGATTGGGGACCTGATGGGGATTACCGTTCTCTCAGTAACGCCACCATCTCAGACGGGTTTCCCATATGTCCATGATTTCGCAAGAGCTTTGTGCTACACGAACATTTTCTCCAAACTCGATATCGTACGTGCATACTACCACCTACCCGTAGCTTCGTATGACATCCCCAAAAAAGCTGTCACAACACCGTTTAGCCTTTTCGACTTCAGGCGCATGCCCTGTGATCTTCGAAATGCAGCTCAAACGTTTCTACGTTTCCTGGACGAAGTTTAACTTGTTTTGCTATCTGTGTGCACTTATCTAGATGAAGTTTTGATTGCTAGCACCTCCTCAACTGAGCATGCGGCTCATCTGAGGGCAGTATTTGAACGTTTTCCTAATTAAAACATATGTCAAACATTTACAAATGCCTGTTTGGGAATGCTAGCCTAGATTTTGTTGGCCACCACAATGGCCCAACTGGTATTTCACCATTGTCGCGTTTTGGCCCTAGAATCTTTTCCCATACCCACCTTTATCACGGAATTCCGCCCCTTTCATTGGTATCAATAACTATTATCGGCGGTTCATCCCTAATTGTACAGATATACTGCAGCCACCAACTGATTTACTTGGCTCCTTAGAAAAATCTGTTACCTTGCCCCCCACAGCCATTACTGCCTTCGAAAAAGCCGAGAAAGTCATTGCTCACACCACAAAATTATCTTTCCTTGATACCCACAAAAATACAAAGCTTATTTTAACGACTGATGCTTCGAACGCTGCTGACAGCGCCGTACTCCATCAAATTGTTAACATATTTCAACCATTAGTCTTTTGACGCATTTTTGGGCCTCACTGGTCTTAAGTGTACATGCTGGTGATGAAGATTGCATGCATGCTAAAGGTTACGGTTCTCAGGTTTAAAAATACGTGTTTTCAGTAAAGATGGGAATACTTTGAGAACGTTCATGTTTTGCAGGTCTACGAATTGTGGCTATGGTGCGACAAGCCTGAAGGTGAGATTGGGTCAGGACTTGATCAATTACTCCAGGCAAAGGAAAATTTGTAGGTCATCTCTGGCTGTTGTGCCATCCATCAGTGCGTAATTCAGCCAGTTCAGCAAAATCCTTCTGAATAGTCCGGATGGGTATCCTGGGCAACCATATGGGCCAACCTCCACCCTTCTTGGTCCGGACTAATAGCCACTGGCGTTCTGCACCTCTTTGTGATGCGTAAGATCCAAAATGAGTCTAGAACTCTATTCTCATTGAGTCAACAGCATGCTCTATGTTAATTCCACAACAGATTTAGGGAACACAAGATCTACCTTGGCCGAACTATTAGGCCTACATTGACAATCGATTATGTCCTCACTGCGGACAACTACCAGATATTTCAGGTCCCTTTTGATGCCTCAGGATAGTTAGGTCACCAGCTACCCAATAGTGTTGAGCGTCCTTTATGAATCGTGTCTAACCTCTCAGATTTCTTTGATATCCATACTGAATGTCTCGGCTCATTCACCATTGATTTCTCCTTGGGGAAAGTCTCAGAATTATGAACAAAATGGTTAGGTTTTGATCGCATATTAGTTCCAGTGCCCTAGACTAATTCGTTCAAATGAGGAGAAAGTACACTTCTGCGGTGTTGTTGCAACTGGCGTCTCCTTAGAATGAGGTATCCGCCAGTTTAATTGCGGTTGGGATTCCACGGAAACGGGTTTATTAACCCATCGTAAACTTAAGTGTGAGAATTGCTTGTCCTTTGGTGCGTGGGTGAGTCGGTTTCGCTGGAGACCTAGTTCAACCACCGCTAAGGAGGACGCAGTTCTGCTGAAGGTTACTGGCCAATTGCTGTGTTGTGCTTTTCGCATGTAGATAGTCGTACCTGGAGTTAGCTGATCTCCCTTGCTTGACTTGGGGCTCAACGACAGAGGGACAGACCACTGGACTCTCGGTAACCGAGGTAAGCTGATGGTTGTGGGTGCCCCGGAGAACGACGTACCAAAAGCACAGCGGGGTTTGACCTGTGTTTGGACATGGCCGTCGTCCATCGTTATGCCAAACACCATAGATCAGCAGAAGGTTCCAAATTTTAACAGATATTTCGTGCGATTCCTCATAGGTTTGGGGATACAATGACAAATATATGCATGGCTGCTTATAACACAACTTTATCCCCGAGATCACATGTACTGATGTGTCACACTGTGAGTGGGATCCAAAGTATCGTTTGTGCTGTGACATTCCTGCTNCTGTGCAAAAAGCCACAACGTATAGTTCTACTAGTGGATACTTAAGTGTGTTCAGAGTCTTCATATACAGAGCTCGCAGCTATTACCCGAAGCTTGCGGTTTGGTGTCTTTATACTTCATTCTCGCGACGCAAAATTTCGACCCTTCTGTTGTGTTGCTCGAAACAGTGTGGTTTAGCCGATCCTCTAACACGCGTATAACAATAATAATAATAGTACGTAGTCTGACCCTTCTAAAAGCCCTAAGATATCGACACTCCTCTTAGACCTGGTCAGTAGTTGGTGGACGCTAATGATCTGGCGTTAAGCGACTGTGAATAATCCGTGTCCGTGTAGGTCACCTGCCTGCTACAAGAGCCAGCTGAGGCCTTGACAGCGCAAACCTAATCCTGATCCTGGCACGCCTGCTGACATCAGCCCGGAGCCACTGGTAATGGCTTTCCGCTAACAGAGGTAATTTCACCTCCAAGCAGTTCTTCAGATCTAAAAAATGTCCATATGCAAATTTCCAGAAACTGATGGACTGCTTAACAACTATGGAATTTTTTTCACTCAGCCATGTAAAGAAACTTTGCACATTACATGTAACTAGAATCGTGTAGTAAAATTATTCCGATCATTCAAACTGACTCGATATACGCAAGATTCTAACCAAAAGAAGTAATAATATTTTGGTGCTCAGTATCTATGAGCCCATGCCCCGGGCATATTTTGATCTCGGTTTGAGAGGAAAACTGAAAGTTTGGAAACGCATTGCTTAAATACTTCCTCAAACTTTTGACACTGCGGCGTGCTGTGCTTCAATAAGCGATAAAATTTTGGAAGGCACGCTTACGGTCGTCCGGCACAAACAGATATTTCTGCAGATACACAGAGACGAACCAGGGGATAAGCTTAAATAACGAGGCCTAGAAAGTGAAGCAAGCGCTCATGATCTGCAGGAATCCTTAATGCATCTAATGTAAGGTAAACGTAACGACAGCGCTTCATTAGCTGGTGGTATTCAACAAATACTGGGGCAGGATAGCCGTTTGGGTTCATATTTACAAACGGTCAGTACTGTCCTTGATTCTGTACCGCAACCAGGACTGGTGTGTTATTTCAGCGCAGGATTTCGCCCCAGACCTTCAACCTGAGTTTCACTAACGCAGCCCTGAATCGAGGCGTTTATTTGTAGTAACTCCATTGCTTTGCGAATCCCGCATATTCATCGTCACAAAAGTAGGGCGCGCTGACGACGGTCATCCATTCTTTTCGTTCCTAAAAGCTGCACCTTCGACGCGCAATGCGTTTCCTTGGAAAACGCTTGCGAGTAAAATGGAAATCTTTTAAGTCAAAATGTAGTAATTCTTCGCATATTTGCTAAGACTAAAATGCACCCTCATATGCCGCTAGCTTTTGCAATTTGTTTCAATTAACCTTTCTTTGAAATTTTTGACGCATTTTTAGCTCTGAACTTGCTGTACCATGGTGGCACCCAGTATTCGCAGGCTGGAATGGAATTTTCGAGAGCTATCACGTGTCCCCGATGGACTGAATCAATGAGGCGATGGAGTACAGAGTACTGGTCTAAACTTTTGAGCCTCATTTAGGCACCCGGGGTATTAGAGATGCCTGAAAATCATTCCACCAGGCCTTTCCGCAAAAGGTATGATTGCTTCAGTGGACAATGAAATATGGTGAGCAGCAAATATAGATCGGAATGGTTCTTGTTTTGAGCACATACGCAACAAAAATGCAATATTCTGGCGCAAAAGGATTTACTCTAGCCTTAGAGAGTTTGCAGCCAAGCGCAACTGTGCGGCTTATTGGCCCCTGTTATGGCTTCAAAATTGGCTTCACACGAATTGGTTGAGAAATTTGGGACTTTATCCTTTTCATCCTTTACGGCATTTAAGAAAGCCTTAACACAGAACATGAAGAATAATTATGTGGAATTTGTGCGTTCATCCAGTAACCGGGGCACCAACGCTGTTTTACGTTACAAATGGGTGTACTACAAATGCTGCAGATGACCTCCAAGACCGACGGAAAGCCCGGGAATCCGAAAAAGCTAGGAAGTTAGCATGTTTGTCAATAGAAAACAGTACGCCAAAACAGTGGCTCTCCAGTGCGGTTTTGCCTACGTAAGCAAAAGAACCATTTGGTTGTCAACTCCTGTGTCCTTGAACAAAATAATAATTTGCCGAAGTTCTTGTACGATCGGCTTACAGTTGATCGACGGCTAACCGAAGTCAAGTTGAGCACCTGCAGCACCTTTCCGAAGTATGGAACGACGTCCTGTGATGTGCGGCAGACGCTAGTCGATGAATTCGGCAGGATTGTTACAACTCAAGATATATACAAATACCGCCGGAGGTGTCGACCAGTTTTGTTTAGCGGGCGCCGCGTGGATGGGTTTTATTGTGGCAGATGATAGGCCTTGGTTCCTGGCAAAACTTTCAGAGACCGGACGCGCGCTTTTTTGGCGGTCAGAGACAGGCCACCATGGCCACAATGCTTCTCCTGACTGTAGCAGATATTATTGTTCCGGCGCTCTTAAGATGTAGTGAACATAGGAGGAACGCATGCAACAAACCTTTCGGGTAAGTTTTTTCGGGCACCCCTTATTCGTCTTAAAATACAAACTGCACATCTTTTTAATAACAGGTTGCGGTCTGGCTATGTAGGCGTTTATGCAGATTGAACAGTTTACACTTAAATGTGAACTGTTACACTTGTTCTAATAAATGATGAGCAGGCACTACCCAAAAGAGGATTTCTTTAGGCCTGGCCCAAAGTTGGGTCCGTTTAAGAAAAATTTACTTTTGGTTCTTGGCCCTCAGCCCGTTCAGAAAGTGCAAAGGTGTGCTTTATACCCCGTCCGCAAAGAGGGGATCTCATGGTGTTGACCTGAACCGAAGCACAATATCCCAGCACAATATATACCAGAAGTCTGTGTCCCTGTTTTCGCGTCCAAGGAGGAACTACTCAACAGCAGTGATTAAACGTCTAACTACTGTGACTATCACCAGCTAGTTGAAAGAGAAGAAGATGAGTTCATGTTGCATATCAACTCAGAAAAGCTGTTAATGAAACCGCATGCATTTCGTGTAAGTCCCTTATTTTTGTGGAATACAGTAATTGGACATGCGAAATAGCTGCTGAAGTTGGCATTGTGTAAACAAGCACCCACGACATAATAGCCGCTGAAGTCTTCCAACGTCGGGGTGAGTACTCCTTCCGGTTTTTGGCCGCCTGTTTCAATATGACGCTTCGATAACCTATGTTATATCTTCCTCCCATTTCAGGACACCGATGGACAAACGAACACTTCTCACGATTTTCATGCTTCTCCCGGCAGGACATATGTACTCATGAAAACGACCAACACAAATACAAGTTGGTTGCAACCAAATTCTGGGAAGCAATTTCCTTACGCCTTATGTGTATAGTGGATGAGAAAGAAATTCTGGCGTTCACTTGGTTGTGTTATGCTTGGAAAACTAAATCAATCTTACCACGACTTGAAACCGCACAATCCGTCGCCTGAATTTGTCGCATTTTTAACTCATGCTTCAATTGTAAATCGATCCTTATGTTCGGATTGGACGCATTAGGTGACCCCAAATGTTCGCTCGGCTGAACAAGCGACTGCCAACAACTAGCAGTCGAATTGAAGTAATTCGCTGTGGCCACTTCCACACGCCCGGCAAATAAAGGCGGTTTTTCATGGACGTCATCAATTTTCGATATACAGGTTAGGCTTAGTGCGATTGCCCGCGTCCTCATGGTGTAGGCAAAATGCTCTGACGGATGATTCTTCAAAGTCATCGATAACTCGACATGTGATCATTATTTGTAATTCACTACAACTATAGGTATTGCAATGAGATATTGTCGATGGCTTGTTCGCTGACCTGGGCAAACTGGTTGCAAACCTTTCATCGCAGAGGTGATTTCATGAGGGTGTTAATGGGGAGCGTAGTGATGGGTATCAATGGGTTAGTGGTTGTGCGTATATGGAGTTTGTGGGTGGCACAACCAGGTTGAAGATTGGCACCTATATAGCCAAAATGGCTAATGTAAGTGTGTGCTCTGGGCTTCAAAAGATTCTCACCGTGACATCGTCATGTATTATTTGGATCAACGGTGAAATACCCGTCGGCCAAGTTTTATTCGGGCACGGCATGAATAAGTACTAGGTTCCTTCGTAGGCGACGATGAACAAAGAGAGTTGAAGCACCCTGGGATTATTTTCGCAAACAACGGATTCGTAGTAAACAAACACCCTCCTAGCAGCTGGTTGAGGAAGTTCAGCCATGGCTACGTCCTTCTACCGTCATGAGTAGGATACCCGGTTGGCATAATCTAAATCGGATTAATGTTGTGCTTTCTGAGCCTTTTGAGCCACTTTTTCATGGTGGAACGAGAATGACATGTTTAAAGTATGGTCAAAAAACAAAACTTTATTTGGTATCTATCTTTCTAAGTTTTCCTGGTCCATGTCCACCATGCACGAACCATGGATACACATTCCGTCATTCAGAGAAAGTTGCCGGTTCAGTTCTCAATGCTCAGCAGCATCGACATTCCCTGGGAGGGTATTGCTTTTGGAACTCCAGAACCCTCTGATGACAAATAGCAATCAAGTAATGCTGGTACTTGATTGGCTGTTGGCTCCACATTTTCGGCCAACTGGTGCTGGGCTGGCAAGTGGCTGTTCATTCGTGACCAGTCAAAGGCGTTTATTATTGTAAATAAAGCCCATCTGCACCGAAGACCCAAAAGATGTGCTTGAGATTTGCCGATCCTGGATCGTGGTTCTGACACCACTAAGTACAGCCTTTATAAGACCTTGAGTGCTTCTTTCCAGTAGACTGTTAGCTCAGATATCTTTTTGGGAACTGCAGCGTTGCATTTACGGTTGCATCTGAGACTCGATTTTGTTCCAGTTTATTGACTAGACGAATTGGATCGTGCTCAGTGGGTGGGGATGAGGCAAACGGCCATTTCACCTATGCGCCAGCAGCAGACTGATTTTGTTCATTACTAATGAATCCCGACGTTAACCCTCTGGGAGAAATTGTCCGTTTCAGACAAGTGAAGTGATGCGATAATACCGTTTATTTTCAAGAGTGGTACTCGCACTCAGCTCTTCGGCCTTGTAGCAACATTTCTGGTATCATTGATTCTTCGTCACCTTACCATAGCACGCCAAACCCTGAACATAAAGCGGAATTTCAAACGGATGGAGGCTGCAGTGATCACGTCTTCGCGGGTTTCGTCAAGTTTTAGAGTAACGCCATATGCTGGGACGGCCGAAAGTCTCGGTGTATCTTAACTTCCGGGGTGCGTCCGATCCTGTTGATTTGTCAGTGCTCTTAACTTGCCTAACCAAGGATTCTTGGGACGTTTATGAAAATGATCCAGTCCTTATACGTATTTCTGACCTTGTGAGAATGTATAGTGAGTTCCTAAAAAGCTTTCCTGCAAAAATGGCGTCTGACAGGGTCGTCCACATTCACCACTCCTGTTCAACCTCGTCAGTGGTGAAATAACAAGACAAACGTGAGATCTTCAAAAGGCCGATGTTCACTTCGGTGTCGATGATAACCTTACCAATATAAAGTACGCAGGCGATATCAACCTCTTCTTTTTGGTTGATGAGTTACAATCACTTGCAAATAAACTGACCACCATCATAACATCACCTTGCACCTTGAACCCTCAAATTACAAATCATGCTCCATAACGTGCAATCTGTGAACATAATATTCACGATTCATGAAGCAATTCAGGTTGTGGAGAATTCTGCATACCTCGATAGTTGTATTAGCTCTGACTGAAGTATGTATGGTACAGTCAGTTCATAGATCTCAAAGGCCTGAATGCATTTACTAATTTGCCTCACCTGTGGTTTGTGAAGCACATATACATGGGTCTCAGGGGTTGTGTGTACCAAGACACAGTGGGGGTGGTTTGGTTTTATGATTGCGGAGAGACATCCAGACGAGAAAAAGCAGGCACGGGGCGGTCTAAATTTAAAGTAGTTCTGTCCTCTGCGGTAGGAATGTGAAGGCAGCCAATTGTTGCATTCGGCCGCCGGCATATCTATATTCATAGAAGCAGCGATACTCCCGACCACCGGGGGAGGTGTTATGAAAGATCGGCCTCAAAAACGGCATACTCCGATCGTCCATTGGCGCTGTATATAATACGGTTCAAAACTCTCAAAACCAAAGGGTGGAGTAATCCTCAAAGGGGACCTACTGTGCGCAGCGGCATAAGAAATCACACAGTTACACCTAACTTTGTGCACACTTTGGCAGTTCAGCCACTTTCAGCCAAACTTGTCAGATTACGGAGTCACTAGATACGTGAAAGGTCAAACAAGCGAACTGCTGCCGCGAGATTTTGAGACAGTGGCTAACGAAACCACACATCTCACTGCATTGTTGCATCACCGTGTTTGTATACCAGTCCAGAAAATTTAGTGAGTTCGTATACTTCATCAGCACAGCTTCATTGTGCAAGGACTTTTTGATACTAGACAGAAGGTCAGTCATCAGAGTGCCCTCCTGTAGTAACAGTATTCTCCTCAGCTTAGTTCTCGGTCTGAGCCTCCGAAGCTAGCGTTTACATCAAAACAACAACCAATGGTGCACAGATTTAGCATCGCGATCCGGGATTTTTTTCTCTTCATCACAATGTTATCTGAATTGGAATCGCTCAGTGTAAATTCAACTGCACGGGAGGTGTACGATTATTTGGACCGCTTCAGCATTTGGTGTCCTACCAAATCGGATTTGGATGATGAAAGGAAGATAGCTTATTTCCTGCACTACACTGGGAAGGATGCTCATGATCTTGTGAAGGATTTGTCATTCCCTACGGCGCCGATCGATTGCACATTCGATGTTCTAAAGAAGTTAATTCCCAGTCATTTTAATCCTATCAATTTTGTGGCCGCAAAACGAACGAAGTTCAATTCGCTTATTCGATCCGAATCTCAGAGTATTCGTGATTTTGTCCTCCAACTGCAAACACAGGCTGCAAAATGTGACTACGGCCAACAACTTGAAAGCCAACTGAGTGATCGCCTCAGTGCCGGATTTAATCTTCTAGATCTACAGCAAAAACTCCTAGTACAGACTGATCAACGCTTCATATCGATCAGAAAAATTTGCGAGCAATACCAGGATGTTAAATAAGTAACTAAATGCAACGAGACCGTTTTATTTAATGCACTAAAGTCGAAAGGGCCTGAAGGTCGCCCACACGGTAAATTTGAAACCAATATGCGTTATCATAACAAAAACAACCAACTGAATTCGAAGATTCAAAATCGTCAAATACACCAACCAAAATAGTTCTTGGCAAATGTGCTTCGTGTGGACAGGAACATTCCAGATATCTCCAATCAAAGTGTTTTTCATGTGGTAAGATTGGGCATATTCAGAATGTATGTAAGTCCAAAAGAGTTTGTAGACTGACTGTCGACTCAAATTCTGATATCAAACCTTTGACTGATAACATCTCATCCA
>NW_008751798.1:848014-854085 GCF_000715545.1 Opisthorchis viverrini
GGACTGGTATTTTATCTTGAAGCTGTACCCCAGAAGCAGAGTGGCTCATCGCTGGCACCGTTGCCCCCATCTAGAGGTTTCACACACATACTCAACTGTGTCGACCGTTTCAACTGCTGGCCCATGGCCATTCTGATCAACGACACCTCTGCCGTAAACGTTGCTAGAACGCTAGTCGATAGCTGGATCGCTACATTCGGTGTACCCGTTGCCATTACCACTGACCGAGGTCCACAATTCACTTCAACACTTTTTCATGACCTCAAACGGCTTCTTGGTACGGATCACTTCCCAACAACTGCATACCATCCGGCTGCCAACGGCATGGTCGAACGCTTTCATCGACAACTTAAGGCATCGCTGATAGCCTCCTCTAGCACACACTGGTCGGAACGCCTCTCACTCCTTCTCAGTATACGCAGTACTGTTAAAGAAGACTTGGGCTGCATAGCCGCTGAACTCGTCTTCGGCACTACGTTACGCCTTCCAAGTGAAATGATAGTCGACTTTGCAACAACTGGCGAAACGGACCCTAATTCCTACGCTCCCCGGCTTCGCCAACACATGCGTGATATCCATCCTTCACCTACTCGTTAAACTTGCAAGCCTACACATGTACATCCCGACATTGCTACATGTGACTATGGTTTTGTGCGCGTCGATGCGGTCAGAAGGCCCTCACAACCGCCACATGAAGGGCCTTTCAGAGTCATTTCTCGGAAGCACAAAACTTTTGTCATTGATCGTATCGGCCGCAAAGACACAGTTAGCATCGATTGACTAGAAGTTGCTTACATGCACACACGACCAACCTCCGATGACGAGCATACTACGACCCCCTCCGTTAGACAACCAAACAGTCACACGATCCCTCCTTCGACCAGTGACACCACCGAGGCAACACACACCATCACTCACAAGATCTGGTCGACATTGCAAACTTCCTTTTTGTTTCAAAGACTAACTGTCGTGAGGCATTTCATTTTCGAGCGTCTTGCTCACCCATTTGACGCTCTAGGGGGGAGTTCTGTAGCACTCGTAAACTGCCCTTTTTCATGCTCAGTATCATCTTTTTTCCCATCATTATCAGTCACATCGCTGTACAAAAGTTTGGTTTACTGAAATACAACCGCTACCGCCCGCTTGTTGGCTCCAACGTGACTTTGAGACTTTTGCTGAGTGACTCTTGTTGTGACCACCGGTTGGCTATATTTGACCGCTGCTAACACTAAACGTGAACAAACATTCCAGCTGCAAACACTGGACTAATATATTCACACTTGTGGGTTAATATATTTCAATCACCGGAGATCTGGAATGCCAGGAAGATAGAACTATTCTTGGTGTGGTGGTTCAACGGAATACGGAACTACGGAATCTCCTATTTTGAACTGTGAGTCAAGATTTACTTGGATTTTTCTCCTCGTGACTTTGTATCTGGCTTACATTAGTAATTTGCTCTGTTCACTAGAGACTCCATAGGACCGTTAAGCTCTACAGGTCTACTGATGCCCAAAACGAAGTCAAGAACAGTTGTCTAGCGCTTCGTATATGTAGCGTAAGCGGTTATAACTTTCTGGAAGCTCTGACGCGTTCTGGATGCGCCATTGGCTACCGGCATTTGGCTAATACTGGGTTACGGTTGACAGTTGGGTCCAGATTTCTGACCAATCAGATCTCGTCTTGATGCCGGACCGGCAAGTGTCCCGAATTCTTGGCCAATCTCGTGCGGGTGAGGCTTACCGGCCGTAGCAGTGCCTAAAGACGTGCGGGAAGACGGTGTCCGTGTGGAACTCTGCCTTACACCCCATTGATCTATCGGTGTATTCCAGAGTCTAATTTGCCTTGACGTCACAGATTTTCCTTCTCCATTTTCCCTTCAGGCCTTGTCTCCATAGATTGACATAGTTGTGCGGGAGTGGAGCAGCAGTTTTATCAAATGTTGTTGCAAATGGTGGTGTCAATTCCCCTCTGATTCATGAGGTTTCATCAAGGATGCGGAAAATTTCTGTGTCGTGTGGAAAAAACACGTTGTCTCTGTAGGCTGAATGTGGTGCACAGAAACTTTGTGCATGTTTTGATTGGATTTCTCGTGTGTACACTGGGGAACTTGTTGCAAGCGTAAATCTGTCGGGATAACTCTGGCGTTTCTATAGTAATGTGGATTCGAAGCTTATTAATTTTCTGTCGAGGCCAACTGCTCTGATTCTGTGGACAGTCTGTACTTTACTCTTCGCAGGTGTATGACATTTGATGATATCATTACTACCAACTGTCATTGTTAGCGGTCGGGTGGCTTCTTCCGAGGGAGAAAGTATACATACTCTTGACAAGCCACTCACTTGGTCGCTGAGAACTCCAAGTAAACAATAAACAATGTGTTCTGTGGAGAAAGTATACTGCGGGATCTCAAATATCGTGCCTAACGAAACTCGGGTCTGTACATTCCGTCGAAGAAATTGATGTAGTGGTCGGGCTTGAGTGCCGCAATGAACCCAACAGGCTACAATGACTGGAACTTCTTTCCACAATGTGCAACCAGACCAGGTTGGCCAAAGGGAGCAGTCAAACCAAGAGCAGGGAGACCCCATACTACCAATAATCATGCTACGAGGCAGTCTGGGTGTAAAGTCGTATTGTCCTCTGCGATAGGAGCGTGGAGGCGACCAGCATGTCCATATTCAGGGAAGCAGCGATGATGTCTTCCCTCGAGGAAGCACCGGTTAGGGAAGTTCGGCCCTATAAACCGCACACTCCGATCTCCAAAGGTTGACCGTGACCACCGGCGCATTATTCAACACGATCGAAATACTTTTAAAATAAGAGCCCGGTGTTACTCAAAAGGCACCTGATGTGCGCACCTGCACTAGGAGCGAGACACTAATGCCTTACTCTTGCGGCCAAGTGAGTCGGACCATTGAGTCATTGGCTCTAGACAGGGTCTCTCAAGAAAACCCTTACAAGCGCTGCCTCGATGTTCAGACTTTTGAGTCAGAGGCTAGCGATAAGGTCCCCGAACAAAACCCTACATCCCACTGCCTTGTGGGTCAGACTTTTGAGTCAAAAGCTCTAGGTGAGGTAACTCAACTAACTCCTCTTCTTCGGCATAGGCAACCGGGGAGCATCACTTACCCACACAGTTTTCTGTCCACCGATATTACTTCCTAACCGCTTCCCATCACACAAACCGCTAGGTCATTTGGCTGTAAATTATCTGACCGACGGGCCTTATGCTCCCTCCCTGCCTATTAACAATAAACAAAATAGCACCTTTATAAATCCACGAGATTATTTCTATATAGGAGCTTTTAACGTCCGTACTTTATGGCCCAAGTGGTTAGAGCGCGAATTTACTGACCGGAAGGTCCGTGGTTCGAATCCGACCTCCGCCACTCGCTTCCCCTGTCTAGGCTTGGGCAACCTGGCAGTATCCCAGCCCTTCGGGGGCATGGCAGCTAGGCACCGGAAGGATGCCTTCTTTCACTTTATGTCAAATCGGCAAACGGGCATTGCTCGCTGAAAATTGTACTCTTAAAATTGATGTATGCTGTGTCTCCGAAACACACACATCTCAGAACGCCAAGGACGAGATCGGATCCTTCACATTTCTTTCTCCATGTGTCCGTTGATCCAGAAGCAAGCACTCATGGAATATATGGTGTGGAAGTTGCACTCAGCCCCAGAGCTGAACTGGGGTTGCTGGATTAGATCCCAATGAACAGTGAACAGTCGTTTTGCGCCGTCCGGTTATCCGGCTCAACCAAGCTCAATGCCTCGGCATAAAAAGCGGTGCTTGTTTGTGTTGTCGACTTATGCCCCAACGGACTACAGTCCTGACGCTGAGAAGGATATTTTCTCTCGAAAGTTATCCGGGCTCACTTGTCAATCAAGAAGCATCGACATCGTGATATTTGCTTGCGATATGAATGCATAAGTCAGTTGTCTGAGCTCTTTGGAAACATTTGAACGGTCTAGTCGAAGTTGATGCTCGTTGCACATTTCCAATTGTGTTCTGGTCACGAACTATCTCTGACTACTACGAACTCCCAGCATAAACGTTCGGATTGTGTAATCTGGCGGCCACCAACTGTAAACCAACCATGGACCCAGTTTGATCACGTGTCCATCAGCGACCGGTGGTGAGCTACAAGTTAAGACTGCCGTTCCTTCTGGTGCATACAACTTGATTCCGATCGTGCCACGACGCGCGCACGCCTGGAAGTTCGTTTTTCCCCAGGCCGGTCAACAAGAAGCACGCCAACCCATCATCTTCGGTGAACTACCATAGCCCAGCCGTATCGGTCCGTGCTAACCCAACAACTCTCGAAGTAAATTAATACTGTACTGGGAGTGAGCGTGTGAATGGTGTGTGGCATAATGTGAAAGGAGCTATGTTAGCCGCGTTCGAAAGCTGTCTGTCGTCATCGATGTGAAAGGATGTTAGCCGCGTTCGAAAGCTGTCTGTCGTCATCGTCATCAAAGACAGCAACATCAGTGTTGCCACTGGTGCTTCACTGACTGCTGCACTGCATAAAGTAATGAATGACTCTAGTTCCAAATTCTTGAGAGTGTAACGCCGTATCTTTGAGGATAAATTGGATTTACCAACCTGAGTATATTGATTCGAAACTGTGGACGCTATTATTCATACCCAGATGGTTTCAGCCACCGTCCTCCGTAGTCAAGTTATGGTATGCTTTCTAGCCTCCATCTTGTCTGATTATACCTGAGATTCGTCCCCAAAACCGGCAGCTTCGTTTCCTGTTATCTCTCTTCAGCTCGTCGTCTGTATCTCTATCACTGTCAGTTGTTCTCGGGTGGTAAACAACGAAGGGTTCAATTATCTATAAGCGAAGTTCACTTCAAGGACTACTGGTAATTTTAGTGGTGTAAGATGTTTTCTGCAACTGTGACATAATTGCACCACAGTATCTTCATCCCTGTCCGCCAGCCTATCTTGCCGAGTAAAACCTTCTACGGACCCTAAAGGGAAGCGCCTTACCTCATCTTGAATGACCCTTATTCATGCAAAGAAAGCGTTGCCCAACGAATAGGAGACAGTAAAAATTTTCCTCCAGCTATGGCTACCAAACCAAATAATTCTGGCGAATTCACCTTTAATTTGTGACTTGCTTTCGTCTTTGGAAGAAGAGTGGCTCAGATCCTACGCTTAGATCTTTAGTGATGTCCCCCAAATCCGGATATGAACGCCTAAGGATTATTTCGGAACTCTCCTGTCCAATATTAGTGCTTCCAGTTGGTGCGTGATTCTGAAGGCAGAATCCAGTTTGGGGTAGCCATTCAAGAGATGTGAACAAGTTGATTTGACCAAGACAAGAGTCTGCAAATCGTATAACTTGATTTGGTGAAGGTTCACTGAGTTACCTGATGGTCAATTACAGTTGGTCTTGCAACCTCTTTACCCGACATATAATGACTTATTTCGCAAAATCAGCATACCTCGATTTAAGACGAATGAACTCATACCCTTCTCGAATAGATTAAAATGTTTGACTGACAAGATAACTCCCAACCAAGCTGCCCCGAGGTTCATATTCCAGGCTACAGCCGCGTCAGACCACAGAACCGCAAGACCGAACACAAATGACGATATCCTAGCATGGGAAATATCCAGGTGCCCCATGTCTCTGGTTGAGCCGAGGAATCTCTGAGTTGTCGACTGCCAAGGTTCTCCAGATGTATTCATTCTTGAGAGGCTGAGATCTGTGGAGTGAACCGCACTTGCCATATCCTGAGTGATTTCAACGCTCCGAGTATTGGCTGAACGGATATTCCAGTGGATTTCCCATCCAACTTAGTTCGTTGCTCTTTTTTGTTATAATATTTTGTCAGCGAACGTGCCCAACGGTCTAAACTGATTAGCTTAATTTGGGGACACCTTGTTTTTACAACAACAAGTCCTGTCTTACGACCTAGGAGGCATTCTCTTCTCTCTGAAGGAGTATTGATACCTTATCACTGCCAGTCAGCAACTCTCAACCGAACGGCATAGTCACCAGTTGCTGACCGCGAGGAAAGACATGAAATTTTTCGACTCAAAAGTGCTGACC
>NW_008751798.1:859205-925692 GCF_000715545.1 Opisthorchis viverrini
TAGGCACCGAAAGGGTGCTACAGCTGAACGATTATTATTATTATTATTATTATTATTATTATTATTATTATTATTATTATTATTATTATTATTATTATTATTATTATTATTATTATTATTATTATTATTATTATTATTATTATTATTATTATTATTATTATTATTATTATTATTATTATTATTATTATTATTATTATTATTATTATTATTATTATTATTATTATTATTATTATTATTATTATTATTATTATTATTATTATTATTATTATTATTATTAGACTCGAAAGAGGCTGATCCTGGCTATTTCTGTTATTTCTTAGAATTCAGTGTCTTTGGAAGCAACTCAGGATTATTAGAACTGGTTTTCCTTTCCCCGTGTACACTTGTTAGCTCGTAACTTGCGTACCTTTCGGTTCATGTGTCGTGGAAAGACTATCCACCACATATCTTCAATAGGTCCTCTTCAGTATCTCTAATGAATCTTTGGCTTTCATTCCGATACCTTGTAACAAAACAGCAAGCACATTTCTTTGTAGGTGTAGGTGAAAATGGCTGGCGTTCGATCGTTCTGCTTATGGTGGCACGTTCTCTCGGAGCTTATATGTCAAGGAAATATCAAGCTGATAGAAAATACCGGCATTCTATTATCATATGGTTGACTGGCGTCCGATGCGGACATGGCTGTTAACAACGGCTAGTCCACTGGACGCCTACGCATATTTATGGTAACACAAATGGTTCGCGCGGAGCCGTACGTGCTACTGCGGCTGAGCTAATGAAACGTGTTTAAGTCCGAAGGAATAAAACCGACAGGTGAACTCACAGAGGTCCGTTGGTAGACATCAATGGACCTAAGCCTGACGGCATTACAATGTACACTAGCGCCGCACCTAACAATAAGATGCTGGTATCATCCGTCAATTCCTTCACCATCACCACACTTCTTCGGCACAGTACCATACAGTCATATCTGCCTGGGGCTGTTTAGGCGAACCATGTGGTTTGTCGTAGACAGACAAGAAGCGTGGAAGCAATGTTGTCTCACAAGCTCGATTTCGCTCATGTAGGTGCAGAACCAGCTTCACAAGCTTACTGATATTATAATACGTGATTTGCTGGACCTAAAACATCAACCTTGTGGTTATCGTACGGCTTGCTTGGGCATATATTGACCGGGGTATCCGTTTCTACGACCTTAGCCTTGTTACAGGCCAGCGACAAGCAACCAACGGACCATCATGGTGTGACCAGTCATATTATGGGGTGATCTGGAGAAAACTTCCTATTGTCCGCTGTGGCAGAAGTGCGGGGACGGTAAGGTTTTCCTTCTGGGACGACATCCGTGCTTGTACTGCAGTGATGCCGCCTTTTCTCCCAGGTCAAAAAAAGACCGCCGCTAAAATTGCGCATTCCAATCATCAAAGGTTAGCCGTATCTGCGGATGGATTAACTAGTACGGTCGAAGTATTTCCCAAAACCAAAACCCCAGTGTGCCTTAAAACGCATTTGCTGTACGCGGCAAACGCGTTTTACTTTTCGCGCCCTTGGACTCTTCCAGCCTCCCAGAAACAAGTTGGCCAGGCCTTCGGTACTTAGACTCATTACAGGGCCCCTCAGGAAAAACCTACCTGGCCGGACCGAGACGCTTGTAGGTTTTGGTGGATTTCTTCAAACCTTTCCAAATCTCTATGCGGAACATCCGAAGACGAACCGGCTTCCACAGACGTGATTAAACGGAGGACCATCACTGGAGAACTTGAGCTTGAACCTTGGAACATCAGAACCACACTGGATAGAGTGGACAGTGATAGTCATGAACGGCAAATAACACTAGTTGCCAAGAGACTGGAACGTTGGTGTGTGGACATTGCGGCGTGGAACGTGACAAGACTGGTGAAGCATGAAAAACTCGAAACTGAAGCCGGACAAAGCACAGTTGATGGGACTCGTGTTTGCATTTTGCAGTGTCCGAAAACGTTTTTGCAAGAATAACCATCAAGCTAAACTGTGTCAGTACAAGAATTACATCAATTCGAATTCACCTCAAAAGACGGCGTTCAGCTATATTTGTGAACCTATGAACCCACAGTATCTCGTTCTGAAGGGGAAAATGGTGGGTTTTTTTTACTGTAATGGAACGTCATCCTATCCATGGCCACTGGTAATCATCTGTTACAATCAGAGGATCTTAATGTTTCAATTAGTCAAGATTCGCGAACATGGAAGAATGTACCAGGAACCCCCGTGATCGGATCAATAAACGAAAGTTCTCGGCTTCTTTCTGCGTGTGGCCTTGGTGATCATTACTAACACGGTCGTCTCAGTAGCTACTTGGACTCACTCGAGCAGTAGGAAAACACATCTTATAGACTATATCACTGTCCGACAATGAGACTTCGAAGGCATTCACGCCAAACTGATACTTGGCGGTGGATGCAGCGCGCACCATTCCTTGGTACGAGCGGTACTCATCACCCTGAGAAAACTACACCATCGTGGTACAGAAAGGAATTCTATGAGGCTGAATGTCTGAAAATTTAGTGATTCGGTATTCGTGACGTGATGTCCATGAAACTGTCGGGTCAACATTGAGGAAGACGGTGTTCAAGCGGTTGACCGTAGTGAGAATAAGCATGGAGCTGCGCTGTAGATAATTGAGATCAAGAAATCAGCGTCTAATGGTGGGTTTTACAAAAGCGATACTGATTTCTTTCACAGTTGAGCAGAAGGGTACGTGTTTCAGTAGCATGCCCATCGACCTCATCAGCTCCCCCGCTCGAATTACGAAAAGGGGCCTCATGAAACGCCTGCTTAAGCCCAGGAATGGATGGTGGGCGCAACGCAGTGAAGAGCTCCCGTCGTACTCAGGCAGCACCTCCATGAAGAGTTCCATGGACCTAAAACCCAGCGCGCACAACTTCAAGACGCCTGGAACGGTCCAATGCTCACTCACTCAAAATGTCTTATTTGGGAAGACTTACTTGTTCACACTGGCCATCTATCGTTGAATGGGGCCAGCCGATTCAAATACCGCAACGTAAGTAGAAGAGCAATATGGACGATCTTCTAACGTTTGAAGCATTATGAATGGAATTGTTGTGGATGAATAAAAGTCTCGCAGGATATCAACATTGACTTAGGAGCAAGATTCATTCGGCCTGCATCTGGCTGCAGTATACACAGAGTCTTAGTAAGTTTGGAGATTGCGTGGCTATTCCTCATTGTCTGGATTGTAGCCTATTCTAGTCAAAACGCTTCCCAGCCCAACGAATGTCACGCAACTTGAGGGTTGGTGCGTCGTTACTTGCTAACGATTGTACTCTACTGGCACATTCTGTGGCGGATATGCGGCGTCCGACGACATCATTTGATAGTACCGAATCCTCTTTTGGTTTAAGTGTAACTACATGTATACACAGCATGCATATTTGTATATATACATGTGTATCATATAGTGTATATATATAAATTTGTATAACTGCGTATATCAGTATGGAAACGTGTTATTACATGGGTTGAGTTGTATCAACCTATTCGTGGAAGGGGACACAAAAATTTGCAGAACATAGAAATTAATCTGAGCGCGCTGCTCAGATTTTTGCTATTTCGGTCGCGCAAAGGTCCACGACTGGTGAATATCAGAGGCTAGCGTCTCATTTAGAAGGTTGCATAAACATGTCTGTGGCAGTCGGCATCTACGATCGCACACAAGTTGCATTATACTTACGTTAACCATCTTCTACGGTAGTGAGACATGCACGGTGTACTGCCGTCTTATCTGAATATTCGACGGATTTCACCTGCAACATCCTCAGACGCCTATGTGCATTCATAGTTCAGACCGGATCCATCATACTGAAGTAATTCAGGGGAAAACTGTACCGAATCCTAGTGTTTTAATTTATAACAGGTCATGGAATCTGGAACGCATCGGACCACATCCCATTAGCTGCTCGTGAGCAGCTGGAGGATTGTCTGCGAGGCCGATGAGGACCGAAGGTACGATGTGGAGGTATATTTCAACTCGGTTTAGTTTAACTTTAAGAGCATGAACAAGTCCGGCGCCGATCAGTTGCCGTACGTAAGTAAGTCGCGACAAACATGCTAACATCAATAAACTTGTGAGCCAGGTCAACTTGTGGGTGGATCTGCATGAACGAAATTGGACTTGTGGAACAGATTAGCCCTCTTGTTGTATCAGTCGCGAAGCGTCGAACAGTAAGCTGATATATGTTTGCTTCAGTTCACAACAGATGAAACTATTCCCTCAGTGTACTCGTATCTTCCCTTTATCCATGAAAACTCAATTCGTCCGTCCTCGGCAGCCCCCTGCAGATGGTATTGCGCGGGGGAAAGTGTGGTATTAAACTGGAACGTGAGGGAGTTGCTGGATGACACAGACGCCTCATTGTTTGATGTTGAGCTCGTACTCATTGTAATGGCGTCAGGCTTAGGCCAGTTTATATCTGCCAACGGATTTCTGCGAGGTTGCCTGTTGATTTCATCCTTCCAGGTTTATATAGGTTTCACTGGCTCACCCGCAGTAGCAAACCTTTTGTGTTACCATAACTATGTGCAGGCGTTCAGTCAACCAGTTGACAAGCGAATCCGGATCGGATTCCACACACTATACAGTAGAACGATATCTCATAATATATTTTATATACTATATATACTGTATACTATATATATACTATATATATACTAAATATACTATTTATGTACTATACTATGTACCGCATATATATACATACTATATAATGGAGTGTAGTTTAATAGGATGACTCATTTTATTAAGTAGTATAATATCATACGACGTAGCAAAACTAATATATTTTAATGCGTTCCCTCAGGTTTAGCGTGTCCCCTAAAAACACTTCAGTTTAGTCTTATCCATCTTTCAGTATTTTTAACCCAAAACATTCGCTGAGCTCCGTACGCACATCTTCACCCTTTCTTTCCAACAGAACTGGCCGAACTCATTCGCTATCTGCAAACCAAAGTCCAGGCAGTTGGAAGTGCTGAAGGCACTGGGCAAGCAACGGATGCGGATCAGTGGGAATGGCTTCTCGGTGTGTTGTCGGATCCTTTGTTGGCCAAAGGTTTTCTCATGCATGACCGTGTGGCAAGCGCATACGAGACGTGCAAGCAGGCCTTGGACCCTGAGCCACGCTACCGTTGGCCTGTCCTCCCTGGAATGTCTTACGACGTGCTAGAGGCCGTCCAAACCCAGCTGTTGGAAGTTCTTCAGCGACCCGTCCCTTTAGATGCCTACACTGTCAATCATTTGTCACACCTCCACAGCATTCTGGGGAAACCACGATTCCGGGTAAGTGAACCATTGTTAGGTTTCCAAGTTCATGTGTCAGGGGCGAGATGAACCAAGTGGTTAGTGCGCAAATTTACCTAACCGGAAGGTCTGCTGTTCGAATCCGACCTCTGCCTCTCGGCTTCCCCTGTCTAGGCTTGGGCGACCTGGCAGTATCCCAGCCCTCGTGCCTTCTTCGTGTGGCATGACAGCTAGGCGCCGAAAGGGTGCTACAGCTGAACGATTATTGTTATTATTCCAAGTTCGTTTGTTTCCCTTGTCAGGAAAATGGACTACTTTGATATTGTTTTATCTGCTATTTAGGTGTATTCTTTTAAGCAAACAATATTTTCTGAAGTTTGGGAGCGTACTCTTGATCCGAAGGTTTTTTATTTGAATCTACTCATGAAATAACAGTTTTTCTGTCATTGTGCCCCACTCCGGAGGGACCGTTCTCGGAAGAGACTGCTTTTAGTTGATTCTTTGGTGTCTCCATCGAATTTCAGCACTCACCTCGGGCCACAACCTTTGTATCAAAGTAGGTTCCTCTCGTAAGTCTTTGAAAAAACCCGGCACGCCACTTGGGATGCATATTTCTTGGTAAAAATGCATCCGACCTGAAATGAATGGTTATTAGACAACGCGAACCAGACGATTACTTTGCCATTATGTGATTTAGCATAAATCATAGAGAATAAGTGTTGTGGACTTGGGACGGTGGCCTGGATAGTCTCTGGCAGCGTTAGATATCCTGTTCCTTCGATAGCCCTCCGAAAATATTCCGGATTTTACCGTCATCGATACCGGCCAACTCAAAACCGTTCCACCCATTTAGGTTCACGTGAATGGTGATACCTGTGGAATTCTCTCTCTGTCGTGTATATTCCCAAGCCTTTTTCTGTCAGCTTGCAGGTGCTTTGGTTCTGACTGAACTGTTTTATTCCCGTTGAATTCAATTAATGGGCAAAGTTTAGTCATTTGCCAGAACACTTCAGTTATTCTACTATAATCCGTGCTCGGAAAGCTATTTAGCTTCATGCAAAAAATATGAACAATAGAAAATCGTCCAGCTGTAGCACGATTTCGGTGCCTAGCTGACACGCCAACGGAAGGATGCACGAGGGCTGGGATGCTATCGGGTTGTCTAAGCGTAGACAGGAGCAGTCGAGATGCTGAGGTTGGGTTCGAATCACTCACTATTAACCTTCTGGTCCGTAAGCTGTTACCTTGACCACTGAGATATCTCGGAGCTTTCTGGGCTCACCGGTAAATGGAGGAATTAAGCTAGGGCGATCCATGCGTTAGAGGCAGTTTCCTAACCAGTCAGTTTGCGAAAAAACAGTTTGGTTGCCTGGCAAAGTGAGTAATCCGACAGCCACCCACTCTGAGCGATTAGTTTCGTGCACGAGCTCCGTTGTCATCCGATTTCAGGTGTGCTTGTCAGTGTCACACTTGGAGTATCCATCTGAAGAAATGACAGTTGCCAACCTGTGGTGGTTCATTGGTTAGTGCTATCGTACCTTCGACCTGGGCGATTGTCTTGCACCATTCTGTCGTCTCTAGTCCTCATATGCATGGGAAAAGAGGACTCCTCGCTAGGTGTACCACCCTGTAACATGCGAAGTATTTCGCCCAACCATTGTATCCAGTTACATGCCACCATGTTATCCCTTCTGAAACTGAAATTACTCCATATGCCCCGGCTTTGCCGATCCGGTGTTTCTAACATACCCGAACAATGCTTCAGAAACACAGACCGTCATCCCTGAATGCTTTACATGCAGTCTGTATGTACAGATACCACCCGAGTGGTCCACAAAACAGCATGGGTCGCACTTCATCAATGTATAATGTACTCGACAAGCTGACGTCACACGGGCGTCCCAAGTGTCGAAAAATTGGTAAAAAAAAACTACCCTACTCTTTCTGATTCAATATCTGACCTTGCCTTTAGGCACTCCGCCAGGATTTATACTGCTTGGATAAATGGATGTATCTACCACGCCGAATGGCTTATCTGAAAGGATGTAATTCGGATTTGATCTCGCCAACTCGTATTAGTGGTACTTTGCACTTTACAGATGGAAAACGCATGACAATCTGTGTGGCAGGATTACTCCGTTTATTCAAAATAGCTCCTATAGCTAGAGGATCTGAAATAACGGAAGAAACATCTTCAACACATTTCGTGTCCTTGAGGGGATCAGGAGCTATTTCGACCCCGGAGTCGTAGCAATCGTGCAGTGAAGTTGAAAGTATCATCAGAAAAGGCGGTGTTGACGGAGAACTGATCCACCTCACGCCACTTGATGTGGTGACTTATGGAGAAAGCGTACCGTATACCCGCACGCACCTATGGAAGTCGGTGTAGAGTGACATCATGAGAGTAGACACCTTTTTATCTTCGGCTGCTCTCATTATTTCTGATGAACGAGAAGATCGGGGATAGTTGGGGATAGCGGGCTTTCAACCAGTCGTGCCGTGACTATCTCAGTGAAGATAATCAATACACTCCCCACTTTAGTTCACTTATTGAGGCTGATTCCTACTGGATGGTAAGCCGGCTCCTGAATATCACGTACCGGAGCTGTCCGCTTCCAGCTCGGTAAAGATGGCTAACCAGTTTGGTTTCCAGTGTCACATCGTAGATTGTCTGGGGGCCAAGGCGTTCTCACGTCCAATTTCGTGGTATACAACTAGATGCTTAGTTGACTGGCAGCTCGACGTTAATGCCAGCTTCGAGAGATAGCCGGAGACCTCGAGATAGGTCAGTAGTTAAGGTACGAAAATTACTGACCGGGATGTCTGTGGTTGGAGCTTAACCTCTGTATCTCGACTGCTGCTGTCTAGGTTTAGGAAATCCAACAGTATTTCAGACCACGTGCTTCATTCGGATGGCAAGATAGCTTGGCACTGAAAAAGTGTTACAGCTGAATAACTCTTGTGATGGCTTTCGGCTTGGTGCACCACGTATTACCCAAAGAGGGTACGATGGGAAGGAATAAGAATGCTACAACAATACTTGTTGGAAACTCTTTGTTCGACCAGTGTTGGTTGCACCCTTTTGGCTCATCAGATAGGCGTACCTCCGAAACAATGCAGAACCAGTAGTGGGTTGCTCAACGGTTTTCATTATTGGATCAGTAAAATTACTTCACTGTCTTGAATTTCATTCAGGCCGAAACATGAGGTACCCTCCACACAGTGTCTTCACTTGATCTCCATAAATCAGACATTCATGTGATTTGTCTCTCAAATACCAAATCAGTTTGTAGATGAGTTTTTAAGAATGCTACTGCTCCAGTCATGCAATTTTTCTCATCCTAATTCGCACTGTGCATTACTTTGTGTCCATCCTGAAGAAATTAGTCTAAATCACTTACGGGTGATGAATGGAAGTGATCACGTTCTCAGTCTTTAGACAGATTTCAGGGGTAATAAACACAATAGTTTTGTACATTCTTTAAATGGTCAGTCAGTAGGAAACTTTTGACAACCTGTTCTTGGTTGACGACAGAAAATACGACGATGAGTGCCCGCAGTAAATGTTATTTTGGATCTACAATTTGCTTTGTTTCTTCACTTTCATCCGTAAGTTACATAAGACTCCTAACCATGCGCTAAAACGGTTAGATAAAACGGTTAGACAACGCAACAGAGCTACTTCGTGATAAGGAGTGTACCTCAAGAGAAACCTCAATTATCCAACAGGAAGGCTACCGCGTTAATGCAGTTTATATAGCTGCGACAGGAATGCTATGGCAACTTGGTCCACTACTCCCTTTATGACACTTACAGTTGAATATGATGCTTAAACCCGTTTGTATTTTATCGAATAGCACAAGGTTTACTACCGTTTCATAACCCCCGAGAATGATCAGCGTATGTTTTCTCACATTTTGGAACCTGCTGGAACTAGTTCAAATGGACTTCACGAGGCGTAAGCTCACAATCGTGGAGACCACATCCGCGGCCAAGCACATACAGTAGGATTCAAATACAGTTGATCGTTGGCACGAAAGACGTTGGCATACACCGGTGTGAACGGTCTTGATACTATCTATGATAGATTTGCCAGCTAACATCCAGTCGGTCACTTGTTTGTCCGATCTATGTACCTCATCATTTGAAGGCCAATCGTCGTGTCCGTGGTCCCATTCTGTGGATTAACATGTCTCGACCATAAACAGAGTGTTGTGATGTGTGTGTGGGCCTGCAAGCACTTTCGCGTGTCATGCATATGCGGCGTGTGCAACCTTGGGGGATTTCAAAGAAAGGACATCAAACAATTGTTACATGAACGCAAAGTACAACCACATATTATCCCACCACTCTGCCCTTTTACTTGTAAGAAATTGCACTGATAAGCCTTGAGTAGGTTACAGTACAGTGTCAACACACGCATCCTAACTACATATCTGCTGTCAGTAACAGATAAGAATAGGCAGTTGGTGGGTAACAAATCTGCTGTGGGCTAGTATGTTGTACTCGGAACATCCAAGTACATCTGCTGATTGATTGACGTTTACGAATCTCTAGCCTGCATCCCATCTGAACCTTTGATATTCCAGGCCAAGAAACACCTTTCTGAAATTCTCGTAACAAGGGGGGGGGGGAAGCGTTCTACTAAAACGCCCTTTATGGTTGATCGGTGCTTTGATGTATTACGGCGCGTCTGGTACTGATTCTTAGCCGAGCCGCCTCACAATGGCCTAGCCACTAACGTTAAACCCAACATCACTACCTCAGCTGCCGTATGGTCGACACGGGATAAAAGCTAGCTTAGCAGTGACGGGGCACTGAAGACGACTGTTAGCTTTCATTCATCATCGTTATACAATAACGTAAACGTTTGTGTTGATACTGCCGACTCACTTTCAGCTGAATAGTAAACAGCGACGGATCCTTTTGCCTGATCGTTTCCTTCACTGTCTAGAATGTCTACTGTGTACTTTTTCTTGTCCCCCAAATGCAGAGTTTGTTTTTGGCAATGGATGGCCTAGCCAATACATGGTTGTTTGAAGCACAAAAGAAAACTGAAGATGTGGAACACGAAGCAGTCTCCGAGGGTGGAGATTCTGCAGACGATTCGTTTCCAGTAGGCCCTGACGTCGAACCGAGTGTGCTACCGGGTTGTTACGCAACATTGGCCTACGATGAGAATGGACGTGATTCGTACTCCGAGCAAGGAGTGCGTCTCAAGTATGTTGTGTTTCAAAAGGGAGACAATGAGTTCCTGGTGAGTTTTTTTTGCAGCCTAATTCGTTCCACCAATCTTTCTTCGTATGAGTAACCTTCGGAATCGACTGCTGTCAGATCGCATAGGGTGAACGGTAGCTAGTGGAACAAAACCGCATTAACTGCGCGCGATCGGATTATTTTTTGCGTTGATATCACATATGGACTTTGCGTTTGCCTCAACGGTGTACCATTCAATTTTGTGTTATAATCTATTCGACTGAATGGTGTAATCGAAGCGTCTCATGCAGCCCGCTACACATACATCGTCATCGACATCGACAGTAATATTCCAATGGTGGAAATCGGTGCCTCACTGCCACACAACCATGAAATAAGCAGGCCCTAGTACACGATTGGAAGGAAGGGGACAACTGAGGGCCTGTTAATTACGAGGAGCCCCGCGTCCCTAGAGAAAACGGAGAAGGTCCCGCCGCCTACGCCTTTCAAAACAACTGAAGCAAACACATCTAGCCATTGTGTTGGACCAACAAGCAATTAGCGGAACTAATTCCGACATAAGGCCGGCATACAACGACATACTAGCAGTCCGGCTGAAAATTGACAGCAGGCACGCTGTTAGGATCCCCGACGTGCCATATCACGAAGAGTCTACAATCAGGCGCAGGCAGAGTTACTCAGGAAAGCGCGAAAAATCCACGGTAGATGGTTTCATTTAGCTCGTCACATCCTGACTTGTCCTGTGCGGACTTTTCGCCAACGATGAATTAGATCGGAAAACAACGCTTTTATGGATAGACAGTGGTTTTACATGTGCCCACCATCCTTAGCTGATTAGCGGTATTTGCTGTTCAAATTAATTGGATGCTCTCTTGTGGACCATCTCATCACGCACATGTTGCAACTAGTAAACACCGGCTACACTAGAGAAGTCGGTCGTCAAACATCTGAGGACGTTTGAGACCTTCAGACTTAAAAACCCAAGCTTTAGCACCGTAAAATATTACTACTTTCACGTCACTATTTCCTAATCATGGTCATATTTCTTCAAAAAGCCGAAAATGACGCGATTTGGCATATAGTACTCGTGCTTTGGTGATGCATGCACTGACTTCATCTGTCAACGTGCATCCGGTATCATATCTGAATTCGTGTCTCACATGGTGGGACTCTACACCGACTTCCATAGGTGCATACACGTATACGGTACATCTTCATCATAGATCATGTGGTCTGGTGGTGTAAGGCAAACCCATTCTCTGCCCTCATTTCCCCCCAGCTTTGCCATTGCTGCTTTAAACTTGTCTACGTGCTTCCTATAGCTCCAGGGTCGAAATGCTTCCGAGGCGTTCGTTCACACACACATGTCACTCGGAAGACATTCCTCTCCTTGATAACCTGCCGCACAATCGGTCATGTGTTTTACACCTGTAAAGTGCAAAGTGTGATCAAACCCAAACCACATTCTTCCAGATCAGCCATTCGGTATGGTAGATACATTCATTTATCCAAGCAGTATGATTTCTGGTGGATTGACTGGCGACGAGGTAACATTTCGAATCAGAAAGAGTGGGTTAGGTTTTGCCAGCACTCGGCACGTATGACGCCCGGAGCATTGTTCGGGTTTGTTAGGAACATCGGATCGGCAGTGCGGGGGCGCGCAAAGTGGTTTTCAGAGCGAAGAACTTCCCCGAAATGAGCGAACTAGTCCCATATAGTAAGAGACTCTGGCCGAAGTGTATGCTAAAGGATCTATTTTTCGGACAATCTCTAGACTGACAACGGAGTGGAAAGGCCCGTCCCAACTGATTAAACAATTGCCAACACCATTTCTGAACAGGGAACCAGGATATCGACTAACCACAATAAGTAGGGGACGACAGTCCTTCCCTTTGAGATTCGTTCATAGACAGTGCCAAATTAGCTGCTCGTTGGCGATTACCAGTTGGTATTCGATTACTTGGAGACGATTCCGCCTATGGCCTATATAGCTACAGCAGCCTTTGTATCACCAGGGGTGCGCAGCCAGAAGTAGATGGAGAACAACAGGACAATTAATTCAACTGCAGCACCTGCGTCTTAGATTCTTGTTTATGATAGACAGTGTAAATCGATGTGGAAGAAATCTAGCGTACGAGGAGATGCAATATCTTGTCCCCGCATGCTTCCAACAACAAAGGCAGATAAGTAGATCGACTTTCGATGAATTTAGATTTAATTTAACAGTATTTAGGGCTGTTGGTGAAATCGGATGCGCAGAAATTTCAGATAAGTGCGGTGCATTGCAAACAAAGCGGCCATGTTCAATGCTTGGACCTGCAGAAACATTACTCATATTGGGATGGTGTAGGCGAGGAGGAATATGCAGAAGAAGGAAGGCGTCAGCAGTATCATGTTTTTGACTTACCAGCCCTGCCGTATACAGCAGGTAAGGCGACGCTTCTGATGGCTTGTTCATGATTTCATTTGAGCCAGTGTATTTTGAGGACTTGCACACCTAGACATGTCGCCGGTGTTCAGACACAGACGACATTCGGAACTCCCCAGACCTGGGTCGTTTATTGATGTCTGAGTCGGCTGCCTCGGAATTGTTTGTCTCGTTCTTTTTTCATGTTATCACAGCCTGTCACTGTTCTTTTATCACAGGGCGCCACCGTTCGTGTAGAAAAGCGTTCCATTCTAATCGCTCGCATCATAAACGGCGGCTTGGCTCAAAAAACAAGTGAGTTAATTTAGTCAGATGTCTCATGTCCCATCCAACCTAAATTATTCTTCCGTGTGGATGGCAATCATAATCCACCGAAACCATTATCCTGTCAGTGGAACCTGACGGTTACATTATCTAGCATATAGTGACTAGTTTGAATCCTGCTTTTATTCTACTTTGTATGGAGAACTTCTGGTTGTTGTCAGATGTCTTGCTTGCTTCCACACGTTTGCAACATCCAGCTCCAGCTGTACAGTGCTTCTCGGCTCTTCGGCATAAGTTGGCTTCACTAACAGGGCGAAATCTCCTCACATTACCAATAAACTAAAAGTGTCAATCACTGATTGGTTCTGGAGGAAGGCCAATTCAGTTCCAGTGCATTCGTTGAATGAAACTCGAACGAAGAAGCTGTTAGAGGCTCCAAAGGCCGCCAGGAGAGCCAGTTCTGCATAGACCCGAGACGGTCGAAAGGGATCGTTTTGTTGCCATGTCAGGTAAGGTTTACCGCACCTGATGGAAGTCAAATACAGATCATAGTGTTTCCATGATGTGGATACCGTCACGCTGGGTGTACACCTTGAGTCAGATCGGAAATTGTGGATGATGATCGAGTTATGGCCCCGTGAGCTCAATAGCAAATGATCCGATAAAAGTGGAAACACTGATTCTTGGATAAGTGAACCTATCCAGCTCGGCAATCTTAAGCTGGTGTTCCCACATCTAAACGTGTTATATCTGCTGATTCACCAATGTGTACTGTCTGACTGCTGGCCCCGCTCCAGTACCTAGTGCTGGAAAAAAGACTCACCTAAGGGAACACAACAGCTTTATTCCAAACAAGCGAGTGCGAAACCGTGAGTGTGAAAATACAACGGCCTCAAGCTATTTTATTAGAGGGATACTGTATGAACTTGGTCCAATGCCGACTCACACTGTCTGGCTTTGATACAAGGCTGTGACACGCTGCATATTGAGAGGGTTTTGTCTGTCTGGTCAGCATCTAGTGGAGCTGAGGGTCCCAGTAAATTCCGAGCATTCAGTGGTTGCTTTCAGGAATCTGACCTTCCTGACAAAACACGTCTTTTTTGTTACCACCAGACGGAGAGTCATTCAGTTCATGAAATCCATTACCGGTAACAGCTTTTGTCACACATTTAGTGAGAATATGAGATCCAGTTAAGGTTAAGGTTGGAGGAGACCATCGTAAACGAGAGATTCGGGTGGATTCTGCTGAGTCTCCTGTCAAAACGAAATTCGTGTGCAAATAAAAATACTTGTCCAATGTGGGTTCAACTAGAACATACGGTAGACAGAAACTCGGGGACTGTGCCTCCTTGATGAGCCCCAAGAAGGGCGAAACCGGCCGAGGAATGTCGAAAATTCTCTGCAATTTTGTGAGTAGTGTGTTAGGCCTAAACGAGTTACAATTTTGCATAGTTTATTCACCGGGTCATTAGTAGGCGCAACACCACGGGACCTGAATGCTTGGAACAACCAGTCTTACAAAAGTATACAGTGTTATATCAGGTGCGGATTCCGTAAGCAGGCCAAGCTCGGTAGACCCACTACTCCTAAGATGAACACTTACTCTTAGGCTATTTTTGATAATGCTTACGCTACGTAGTCATTTGCATGTTTTTGTTAGTTCAGATTCTTGTTAGATTATCTTTGAGATCTAGACAGAGAGCGAAAACGACGAAGAGGATGCCGATTGTAGCATTCAGTATTCGGTACCACAATTGTGGTTTGAGGGTTCGTAACACGGTGGTAGTCAGGTATGCTTCCGAGCACCAAAAATGTTCCAGATGAATTTACTGGAAATATAACTAAAGCAACAGACTGCTTGGGCGCTTTTTAGGAGCGTTCCCATATAACCAAAAAGTATGGATTTCTCAAGAATGCTGAAAGAAAAGAAAAGAAAAATATTTTGTATGATATAAAGTCAAGCTTATCTTTTTATTCTTCTGATATGCCCACTAGTCGGACAAATCTATTGACCACTGCTATGAAAGGAGCACAGTTAAATGCGGTCAAATTACTTTTAGTAAAGCAGCTGTCTTGTCTTGAAACACTCGAGGCCTTCCGTCGTCATTGAGACCTGTCAGGTGGATCGGACACGTGATCCATACTTTTGCTGGTTCTGATGGATAAGTACCAGTTAGGACTTCCACGCACCTACCAAACCCGTTAGTTATTGTTTTGCTTTACGGACATTTATTGATGTTCGTTTTGTTTAAATGAAATATTTACCTTGAAAGTTCTATCGTTTTCTTCCTTAGACTTACTGCACGAAGGTGATGAACTGCTGACTGCCAATGGTATCGAACTGCTTGGAAAAGACTTGAAGACGGCCACGGAAATTTTAGTAAGCTCTAAGGGCTTTCATGTCCCACAGCAAATTGATAGTCTTTGCAGTGACCACTTGCATTTGTTTTGTGGTTGCCAGTCAAGGAGCGATTCGGTCTGTAATTTAATTTCCCTGCATCCATCCAGGTTTTTTCGTGAATTAGCCGATCTGACTAATCGATTCCAATGAGTCGGTCTATACCAACACTGCCCATGGTTTCACGAAAACACCATTCGGCCCCAATACATGTAATGTGACACTGCTTGTCTTGTGAACATGCACCCTTCTCTCAATAACGTCAGACGACCACCATGAAATATCACGTTGCCTTTCTAGGCTTATAAAGGGAAAGTTATTTGTGTTCTTATAAATTTCAAACCCCGACGCGCTAATTTCATTGGATTGGACTACCTAACTATCTCCAGGAACCAATCGAATAGTAAATTACCTCGCTTTAGCCTTGCCTGACTCGGTCTGTATACGGCGCACCTCAATGTTTCTACACTCACTGGTTAGAGCGCGAATTTGCTGACTGCAAGGTCCGTCGTTCCAACCCGACCTCCGCCACTCGACTTCCCCTGTCTAGGCTTGGGCAACTTGGCAGTATCCCAGCTCTCTTGCTTCCTTCTGGTGGCATGGCAGTTAGGCACCGAAAGGGTCCTACAGCTGAACGAAACCTACTCACAAGTTTTGTCGAAGAGTTCTTAAAGACCACGCGGGTAGTTTCCTTCATGAGAACATTATTTTGTTTGTTAGTCAGTTGACTGTTGGCGTGATCTCTGCACTTGGCAGTTAGCTTAAAAACGTATCGCACTCAATGATGAGATCAGACTGGCATTTCCTCCTCCCTACTTGTATGCGTTTATATAACTTTTTTGACGTGATTAGCTGGCTGAGAAACAGCTTCTTCATGAGTCTTTTTGTCCCTTTGTGGCTCGCTTTGATGTGTGGTTCTTACACTCCGCATTCATTTGTTTCACTGGATAACTTCCTTCCGGTAGAATTGATCGCTCTTCCGTTTTTTTTCGTTTGCAGTCTGTGTCGATAATCGTTGTGCTTTACTGCAGCAGTTGTAGTGCCAATAGCAGGGAAATAGACAGGTTCAGTAAATCAGTGCACCGGGGAAATCGATACGTCTCATCTACAAAGCCCCAATCATTTTGATCTTGGTGGAGTGTAACGACAATCGTGGCTTGTGAGTTCTCATGCTTTTCTATAGAGGAAAATGTCGGTAGCTCAGGTAGCGTAGATGGTCGTTGGCTTGTTCGCTGAGCTGGGCAATTTGATTGCAAACGTTTCGTCACCAATTGAAGTGACATCGTCAGTGCGTTATTGGGGAGGGTAGTTGTGCGTAGCGGGGGGTTAGTGGTTGTGCGTTGATATACGTACTTGGTAGCCGGGCTGACCTTTGACCGCGATTAGTTATTCGATCGGGCGGTCCCATTGGTTGTTCTTTTATCCCGTGTCCTAGTTCGCCGATACCCACGTGACTTTTGGGCTTGGCATCCCTCGCCGTCGTAGTCTGATCGATGTTGGAGTGACCTTTGTCCATCCGAGTTCCGGCTTGTGACTTTTATTGATTTGACCCCGAGGAGTTCCTTGTTTCTTCGTTTGTGAACGAAGGCGTACCGAAATGTCGTCACGCTCATCTATACCAGAGCGTCCAGTTGGTGAAAGCCAAGGTGCATTTCCCAGTAGACACGGTCAAACGAGTAAGAGTGGTTAATCGGCTGGTTCAGTTGAATAAATGTCGGATTGCTCTTTCGACCTACCACACCATTAGACCGATCGATGTCAAGTCAGATCCCCTCAGGCATTGGCGAATGCATGGGTGTGGACCACCCGAACAGGCACGAAGAATCGGTCATTTGTAAAATCAACCTATCTTACAGATTCATGAACATCTGCTTCCGATGCTGCATTCGGCCAATGCGGTTATCTATACAGGGATTACTGGTCCCATGTTAGTTGCTTGGCGTACGATTAGGGTCGTTTCGTTTTCTGAATATCTTTTCTATCACCACATACTTCGAATTTAGTCCGCCCTGTCCGACCGAGATACATACGAACACATAAGGTTCCTGGATGTTGAAAATTTTTACCCTTGCCCCTCCGAGGATGATCCTCCTGAATGAATGAGACTTCTATTCTGTCTGTATCACGTTTGTCAACGAAAAAACACGAATTAATGGGGTGGGACCTACGGTTTAGCACGTCATTTGGAAACCGAGATGAAGTCAAGGTGTCCAAAGCTTATTCTCTCGATTCAAGTGCAATGTTGTCAGAACTTGTCATTCTGTGTCTTACCTCAATTCTCTCTCTGTTCTCCTAGGCCTCACTCCGTGGGAGGGTCGTTTTGTTGGTGGCACCTGCTAGCGATCCCTTCGCCAAATCGCCTATGGGAGGCATCGTAAGCTTTCTGCGTGTTTATTTTTACCAAACTCACTTTCGGTTTGAGTTCTGTAGTAGGACATACCTCATTATATCCTGATTATTACGTTTAGCCTTCAGTATTCGAAACGAATGATGGAAAAAGATGGAATTTGGGAATGATGAACACCAGCAAGTCATTGCTGGGCCATCATAAATCTTATCTCCTCATAAAACAATACTTTACAACTTTGAGCTGGAGCACTTGATGCAACCGCTTGGAATTTGAATTCAGATTGGATCCCGATCGATTTACATGGATTTTGTTTTGGAATGCGAGGTTTATCCAAATGCAATAACCACACGCGATCGTTAATTCCCTTGCTGGTTTTCTTCATCAGCATTGATACCAGTATTGAGCGTCTTATAACAATAACAAGTTGTCTAACTTGATTGTTGTAAAAGGCAAGGGACTTATCACAACTGTTTCGCGGAGCCTACACCTCCAAAGCATCAGTCAGACCATTCTATCGTGCCAGTCCATGGAGAGGCATGCGGGCCCCATCTACTAGAATGGTGGTCTCAATCTGCATTTCAAGTCGGTAGCCGCAACAATGAGCCGGCATGAGTATCGCAGCAGAATTTCCTTTACTCGTGTCTCTTCAGTGGTTTAACTCATTCTTGGGTTACCATTCTGCAGTTGTCCTCTGACTTACGTAATCCTCTGATTCGTTAATTGGCGAACCGGGAACAGCGGTCGTCTTCTCTAGTGCCCCTCCAGTGTACGTGCCACCAGGACCAGCCGAATTCGGTGGTTCCTCAGACATAGATGCTTCGTCACATTTCCATACACCGAGCTGACGACTCGTGCCGATCATCAGTGAAACCTTTATGCATGAGTCTACTGTTCAATTGATGTTCTGTTTTTGCCACTATCAGTCCTCAGCAGGCCGGTTCACTGGTCCATTGTACTGCCACATCTTCTGTCTGATCACCGTTACCCAACATTATTGTTTGCTCTTCTCACTTCGCCAATCAGATCCATCTGCGTGCCTTATTCTCCTACGACCCGGATGAAGATCGGTACCTGGCCTGCCATGAACTCGGTCTTTCGTTTACCAAGGGTGATATCCTACACGTAACCGGACGACGTGATCCAAATTGGTGGCAAGCATATCGGTAAATTTCGCGGGGCAGTTGATGGACTTAAAGCCTGACTCTTCAGATCTGCCATGTTCTTTTTTTGATCTTTTATGTTCTGAATAATGCAGAGGATTTCATATTCGTGGATGCGTCGGCGTACAGAACCACTGTTCATTTGTACTTTACTGCATACATATGTAAGCTTCCCTCACGAATTATTCATTTGGAAGCATATTACTATCATTTAGAAGGGATCGAATTTTTCAGATTTTGCTGTAGAAACCTAACGGGTGCCTTCAGGACCGAACGCTCTACGACGCGTTGGCCGCTTATCAACTTTGTGAAAAGTGCTGGTTTCAAAGCAAACTTTGGGATGACATCATTTACACATATGACTCTGAGGACAGTGGGTCGATGTAAACACGCTGATAGCTGAAGGCGAATGGCTTTGAAATAGCTGTGAACAGTTGATCGAGACGTTAGTAACACGCGTGGTATACCAAGCGAGCTTAACATATCCGACCAATTATGGAGTCATGCCATGACACTGATCCAGATGCTGCAAACATTTGTTTGAATGGACTGAACTGAATGGACGTAGCGAAGTTGCCGCAGTGGTCAGTGGCCACAGAGTTCAAAAGGGTTTTTAAGTCTTTGTTTCTTAAACATTCTTTTACAGAGTATTTGTGCAAAAACCAGCAGCCATTTTGAAGGCACCCGTGTGAGAATCGAATCCGGTGATAACCGGCTATCCTGTCCGCTTGACCACCCGACGACGATAGGTCGTGTTCGGAATGTCGCACTTTCCTGGCTCCTATGGTTGTTGCGAATGGTTCGCTGAAAGTTGAAGACCTGCGGTGTTCCAACGCCAATCGTCTTGCATTGCGGTCAGGTTTTCGGGACAGATGCTTCGGTTAGCGTTTTAGTTGTCCTCCTATCGGGGCACCCTGATAACATAGTCCACACACAAACGGGAACCGAGTGCACGATCGGTCGTCGAGCGATGTCACTAACGTGCATGTGGAAATAGGGCGCCCATCCACTTTCATTACTACGTACCTTACCACTGGATGACCACCAATCTGTAGATCAGTTTCAAATACGATAATCTCCCACCAAAGAGGTTACTAAGTGGCACGCGACCCAGTTTGCTCCAAATTTTCAGACCTGTTTTATTTTGCTATTTACTCAAAGGTGTCAGATACCCACCGATACACCCGCACCTTTTTCAGCGTGTTCCTGTTTTTGCTGGTAACCGGAAGACGTTACTCGGTTGTGGATAAGTTCGAGAGGTCTCTTTATCGTCATCGGCAGTAGTATATCACTAGTAAATACTCATGTCGCACAGCTATGGGAGAGAATGGAAGGGGACAACGTGAAATGAAAGTGGGTACCAACTCCTCATCAAGTCACACGTAATTAGAAACCTGACAGGCCGTGCTGCCCACTGGAGAGCATACCGCCACTTAGCCGGGCAGCTTAACAAGACTTTTTGCAAGACTTGTGTCGATGATATCCGCAAAAGGTGAGGGTAGCTTGCTCTGTCGTGATGCCCAAATGTACTGATACGGTGATTGTTTTCCATAACGACACAGGAGTTTTCACACTGAGTTTCTACGCTTCCCGCTCTCATCATCACAGCATACCATTTGCGTATATTTCGAGAAAAGGCTGGAAGAATGAGGGCTTTTATACACTCATGCAGTGCAGAATCTCGGCTATTATCGGAGCTGAAAGCAAATCCCACAGCATAGTCCCACTCGATTCTTCAACGCACCCACTGAAAGTTCTCACACGAGTGCGTGGCTGATTCCAAAAAAAACCTCGAACCGTAAGATGACATGACAAGCGGAAACAAGCAATATCCTAAATGACTAAGTTTAAAGTGGACACCCAGTGAAATTCTCTTCAGACGCTGTTCTTGTACCCTCACCGGCATTTTCGCCCACACATGTATTAAACCACTTCAAGTCAACCGTGGTTTGTAATTCTCGTCTTATAAAGTGCTCTCTTCAAAGTCGTCGGGGATGACGTGTCATGGTGGTCATTTCTTTCGATCTTCCTCGACCTTTCTGATGACCAGTGAATTTCGGATACCGAAGTGCTCCGTTTTGCCAATCTTGCCCTAGTGACTTTTGGTGTTGTCTTGTCTTCGTATCTGAAAAACAACACTTCGCTCCGTTGACTACTTCCTTTCCGGATCGGTGTTTTGTCTATTTTGTCTCACCGGGGTGTCACCTTGTCCATATGACCTCTATATTTGCCCATTCCTCCACTTGACAGAAGCGACGAGGAGACTGGAATTACCGGGGCTGTGGGAACTTTGGCTGGTCTCATTCCCAGTCCAGTCTATCAGCGACATCGGGCTGTTCTGCGATTACAATCATGGCTGAACAGCGGATCTGAGGATGTGGAATTGGAAGACGAGCCTTCTGATTTGGAATTGGAGTCCGAACATCGAGAGAACAAGGAGAATGTCTCCTCTGTTGCGCCGGCTTCAGAAAAACGTTTCTTGGGTATTAAACTACCCTTTGGAAAAAAGAAATCTGGATCCACAATTTCTCAGCCCAAAGTGACAGGCGGGACACTGGAGGAACCGGGCCAATCAAAGGACGTGGCCGATCCTGACGCATCTGGAAACTCTGCACAGTATTTAGTGAACAGTACTCTGATAAATTCTATCTACGACGGCCGTATGTCTGGCCAAGTAAGACCGAGCGGTCAACTAACGGAGGGTGTATTTGAGGAGTGGGCAGGTGTGTGGCAGTTTGTTCTGTCTTTTCTAATCATTGTATATCATATTAGATATTTATCTATCCGTAGTCCACAGACATGTGTACCACAAATTGTTTATCTAAGTGGTAGCCGTAGTAGGTCCAGCCCTCCGCTTTGACTTACATTTGAATGGAATTTTGAAGAGTTTCCTGCTCTCCTCAGTATCACCTTCGAGAGGTGTTAAACGCCAAATTTTCCTTCCATCAATCAGGCGTAGCCTAAAGTCCAACTAGTCTTGAAGCTGGATTATTTCAGACAGCCGACTTTCTCGCCTGGAGTCTGGCTCAACTACCCGCTGCTTGGCTGCGTAACACGGATACCAAAGCTGGATTTCAGGTGCCACACGGCGATAACAGCCACTTTTCCCAATCCCATCGATCCCCTGAGTACCACCGAGAACTACTTATCTGCCCAGTTAGCACCTGCTTTACACGTCTTTCAAAATTGCGTTCTATCTGGTTTGACATAGTCAATGTTCTTTTCTCTTTCCGTATAGGATCAACAGTTATGTTAACGAGTTGCCAGTCCCATCAGGAGGGTTAACTTCGTGTAGACAAACACTCTGCTCCTACTTCCACCCTTCTGGGTGTTCTTTACGCGGCTGGTCCTCTGACTTCGGGGGCGAAATGGCCCATGTGGTTAGAGCGCGAATTTACTGACCGGAAGGTCCGTGGTTCGAACCCGACCTCTGCCCCTCGACTTCCCCTGTCTAGACTTGGGCAACCTCGCCCTAGTGCAACCTTCGGGTGGCATGGCAGTTGGACACCGAAAGAGTGCGACAGCTGAACGAATCTCTGACTTCGCTACCCAGAGATTAAAAAGCGTAATTCCGACCGCTGTTTGTTTTTTCGATGTTGAGTACTCTTTACGTGGTACCGCTGTAGAAACTCCCGTTTCTCTGAGGTTTTGGTTAGTTGGATCCAACACGCTTCGTCTGAGTTATGCCTATAAAATTTCACTTTTTAACCAATCTTCCTCCAACGGCTGGCCGGCTACCAACTCAAATCGATCACATTGTCATCAGTTACCGATGACGCAAACCAATAACTAACTGACGCTCGTGTTGCAACGCATTTGTGGATTCTGACCACGCGCTCGTCCGAAGCCGCTTCTCCCGGTGTTTTCCAGGGCAGCGTGAGGTACGGGAAAATCGCTTGGTAACTGAGAGACTTCGAGATCCAGGTGTTAGACGAATTTATCAGAATCATCTTCTGTAGTCTTTTAACTGCTCCACCATCAGATGTGAATTCATACAGCGACGCGGTCGCCATTTCTTCGCATCTTGCTGGGAGTTTTGCCTGTGGCACGACCCAACCAGGCGCACCCAAGCACTGGATATCAGACCGAACGGTGACACTGTTCAAATCTCGGAGAAATATCCTAGCCGGTCCTGAACAGAACCCGGCGCGAAGAGTGTTTAGACGTCAAGTGAAAGTGAGCTTGCGATCCGACCATGAAGTATGATGGACACAGAAAGCCAAATAAATGGAAGAGGCCCAGAAACCCGATAATGCCCGAAGATTATTGCAGTTGATCCGTGCGACCGGTCCCCGGGAACCAACTGTGAGTGAAACCATCAAAGATCGGAATGGAGTAACCATCTTGAATAAAGAATGCATCGACCGTTGGGCCGAACGCTTCCAGCAACAGTTATCCTGGCCACCAGCGGCCTAAAGCCGACGTAGAATCCTGGACGGTGAACGTGGATCCTGCTACGCCCTCGGAGGTTTACGACTGCACCTATTCTCTCAAGCGCCACCGAGCTTTTGGTCCGTATGTCCCCCCCTATCCTCATTGTTTGAAGATGGGGGTGGAGTCCTCAGTCAGCGCTTGTTTTATCTGTTTGCTTGCATTTGGGAAAAGGAGTCTGTCTCAGACAACTGGGGAGAGTTGGCGGTAGTGCCCATTTTCAAAAAAGGGGCTCGTATTGTGTGTGGTAACCAAAGGGGATCAGCTTGACCGCGGTCGTAACGAGACTGTTGGCGTCAATTGTGCTTCGTCGCCTTACAGTGGCTCGTGAAACGCCGACTCGAGAGCAGCAATCGGGATCCCGGCCTGGTAGGGATTGCGTTGACCAAATCTTCTCCATCAGGTGCCAGAACGTCACACTACAGATGACTCACAACTTTACTATCCCTGGATTTCCAAGAACATTCAACTCGGTTGACTGATCTGTTCCCCTTTACCAGCTTGTCCATAAAGAAGTTCACCGAAAGTTTGTGAAGTTAATGCGTTATTTGTATTCGAATTCCGGACGTGTGAGAGTATACGGAGTGCCCTCCAATAGCTTCCGTACACAAAGCGGTGTCCGTCAGCGGTACCAACTCTCTCCATTCCTTTATAATTTCATGTTCGATAATCTCATGATTCGAACGTCTAAAGCTCTTCAAATAGCCCGTGATGAAAGCTTCGTCGATCTGGAATATGCAGACGACATCGTTCTCACCTTCGAAGAGGAGGAGAAGGCGCAGGTGTTTTTGAATGAACTGACCAAACTCATCCCGTCCTTTGGTATGCACTTTGGACCCACAAAGTGCAAGGTCATGCTCGTGGACGTGCTGTCTACTATTTTGGAAGCTGTCTTAATCCTGATTGTAGTGTGACAGATGAAGTAAATGTACGAATCTGCAAGACCCGAGTCGTGTTTGCGAATTTCAGACACCTAAGTCGTCAGAGTGGTGAATCCCTGAATCTCAAGAGACGTGTGCAGGCTGTTTTGTTCTATGGCTGTGAAGCTTGATCTATTCGAGCAGCGGAACTGGGACGTGTTCGACAATCGTTGTCCGGGAACCATAGCTCATGTGGTTTGGTATCGGTGAATCCGTAACGAGGCAATTGGAAAGCGAGTTATCTGGGGCTTCCACTGAACAATGTATCCAGCACCAGAAACTGCGTTGGTTAGGCCATGAATTGCTTATGCCTAACCATCGCTCGTCGAGGAGAGTGCTATTTTCCATGGCTAATTCAGAGAAGTGTTCAACCCTTGAGCTCTAAGTGGGGTATGGAAGAGATCACGAAAAATCTTGGTGGTGTCGGTGCTACTCGCCTTCCAGGATGGGTACCGCGTGATCCCCACTGTGCCTGGTTAGATACGCTGTAAGATGTGACTGTTGATCGATGTCAGTGGTGTTCATGTTGTCACCTTTTAGCGAATTGCCTGAATGAGTATCTGGAGGTGTGCGCACCTCGGAGTGATTATAATAGTGTAGAACTAAGTTCGTTCGCTGTCCACTTTTATCATTCTTTTGATAATAAGGTTTTCAAATAAATCATGGTTGTGTGGCAATGAAGCATCGGTGTTGAACACTGATGTCATGCTGTCGATGGTGATGATAATGTGGCTCAGACACTAGATTACAATAAGGCACTAGTGTATGACGTATGCGCTATCAATATTTACGAACTAGTACTGAGTTGGGCAACATCGCTAACACCTCACCAAACCAAACAAACCAACAACCCATCTCGTGGTATTCTAGATCGACGTATCTCCTTCGATTTAGTGTCTTTTTCCAGTAAACCGAATGCTCATTTAGTAGCCCGTTGTTATCGTTGCGTCGTACACAGAGAACACTCGTACGACAGTATGGGATTCAGTGGGACCGAAGCTCAAGACATGACTGTACAATTACAACAATCAAACGACACTAGCTCACTGTGGCTGTATAGTGCTCAAGCGTCGGTTATGAGTTGGAAATGTTAACCAGATGCTCGCCCGGGGTCAGTGGATTAAGAGCACAATGTGAACCGAAAAGCAGGTCATTTAACTGTTGTGTTAATACCTCTGATCCCTACTCACAACATCAACGAATTTATGTACATATTGGTGAAAGGCCATAGTCGTACTGGATGAATTGGGGACACTGAGCATGGTTGCTTAACCTCAGTAGAGCTGCTCCAATAGCGTGATTGCCATAGTCAATGGTGATACTGTCGATTACCTACGTTCTCTATTTTGTCTTCTTTTAAACGGTCCCGCTAACTTTCAATCTGATGATAACTAACCGCATGACTACACCAGGTTCCAGAATGTCGATCGGAACAATGGGACAGGTCCGGTGACAGGACATGTTCCTAATTGTTATGCATGTTTTCTCAAAGTCACCACCTCACATCCTACTATCCCTAACTTTGTTTTGCGTGAGATGCGAACTGTACCCCATGGAACCCCATTCCATCCCTACTGAGCGATTCTTCACACTCCAGATTGTCTGTCGAATCATACGACATGTGGCTGAACTGGTCTAAGAAAATTTCAAGCAGAATAGATGTGCGATGTCCGTGTAATCGGTCTGCCCGGCCATCTAGTTGATCTATTATTAGTCGCTTCTGCCGCGTGTGCATTCCATCCTTTACCTTAATGACCGTTGTGTCGTATCGCGCGTGTTGCGAGTTAGCAACACGGACTGGCTGGATAACATCTCCGCATAGGTGATACCATTAATCCAGGTGGAACTGCAATGAGGCATAAGATGCAGATGAAGGGACACGTCCCTGAGTACAGTTTTAGCTGTTTAGAACAATCCGTCATTCTACATTTGGCTTCCATCACCAACTATCTTTTCAACATTTTTTTCACGCAGTTGACATTTCTCCAATCTTTGAAATTGCTTTAAATTCGAGATCACATGTGCTCACCAATGTTGAAGTTTCGCTGACTACGCAAAATGATCTTGATCAGATATTACGTCCATCGTGGTCCACATGACCCGGCTGTATGTTGTTTGGCTTCCAGTTAGAATTTGAATTTTTCGGGATATCGATTATTGATTCATAAATTTGTTAACAAGATTTCAAAATCCTACCATTCCACTCAAATTGTCTTTTTCTTCTGTTGATGCTCGGCTTTGTAGGGTGGCTTTCCTACTCATTGTAATTCTAAATAATAACGTCGAGCTCCAAGGTTATTTGTGACGCCAGAATTGATACACTCCACATTGTCCGAAGGCTTGCTAGCATGCGTCTTCACGTCGTTCAGCTGTAACATCCTTCTGGTGCCTAGCTGCCATGCAACTCGAAGGAAGCACGAGGACTGAGATACTGCGAGGTTGCCCAAGCCTAAACAGGTGAGGTTGAGAGGCAGAGGTCGAGTTTGAACCACAGACCTTCCGGTCAGTAAATTCGCACTCTAACCACCTGGGCTATTTCGCCCCACGTGCACCTTTCCAACACTCTTGTTTAAGGAACTCGATCACAAACATACACTTAGTCAAATTTGGCCAAAATTCTTTGACTAAATACTATTATGTGTAAGAATCAGGCGGACAGACGTGATTCAGCAACCAGTCCCATTGTCCCAATCGTCATCCTAGTACTTGGTGTATTCATGCGGTTGTTTATCATGAGAATGAAGGCTAACGGGACCGTTTTAACGATGACAAAGCGGGGGACGCATCTAATCCACACTACGACCATTAACCATAATTCAGGGGAGTTACTTGTCGCACATCACACATGCGCACGCTGCAGTTGTTTAGTCATTTGCGATAAGAATGCTGATGATGTCCTCCTAGGATAGTACAAACAACGAGGCGTGTAACCTGTGGCCTGATAGATGCTTGTAAAGTCGACCGAGAAGAGCTGTGATTTTGTTCACATGACCATTCCAGGATAGAGATTACGCCATATGTGTATATTAATGAAGGTCAGGGATCTTCTGTTTATCAGTTTATCTTCATTACTGACCGCATGTAGATGTATGCACCTTGAGTCGTTTTTGGTATGTTGGCACTAGATTTGTTCTTCATTTTCACTATACTTCTATCTGATAACCTCTGCTAAATCGACTCCCCAATATCACGTCCAAAAATTCGACTAGAGTCGAGGATTTCTGCAAAATCTTAACAAAAACAGTACTCCAAACAATCGTAACTGTACAGCAGCGAGGCACCGGTATTGAACCCTGATTTTACCGTCACTGATGAGAACGACCGGCTCCGTGAACACGAGCAAATCCTCTTTCGTTTTCTCATAGTCTCTTGAGAATCTTCCAAGCTATCCTGTATGTTTCAGCGGCTGGACCTGTTTGGGGTCAACATGGCTACGATGTGCGACCGCGACGGGAACGTCGGGCTCGTCTAGCTCACAAAGCTGGCGTGAAATCTCCTTGCCTCAGCGCAATTCGGGGTAAGAAGAAGGGCTTATTTGAAACGAGCTATTTTCCTTCTGTTCATTTTGGTGAGTTCCTGACCGTTTTTCACTGCTTTTAGTTGTTGATTTCCGTCGCATTTAGGACGGTGCATTGGTGTCGTCGGGCGTGTAGAGAAATCTACCGCTTTTGGAGTTTATTGGTGTGGAGTTTTTGTTTGTAACGCATTCGCAGCATATACGCGGCCACTCGCGCTCACTCCCATGCGTACAGGCTGAACGTTAGTCAGCCGGCTGGTCAACCAAACCAGAATGCCTAACTGTGCAGTTTTGGCCACATATAATCATAAGGCATCCGCCCTTGTGTGCCTGTGACTAATTCAGCAGCTGAACTCGTAATTCCATTATGCTAATCATGGCGATGGTCCACAACAAGTGGCCGTTGCTCTCTTTCACGCGGTCAATACTTCGTGTGCCCGCCCACCCGATAGAATCACACGTAGTCTGGTTCCTCACTCTATCGGTTTTTCGCGCTTGTATGTGTACGCGTTTCTCACTGCCTACGGCATCGCCTGTTGGTTTTGGTGAGTGCGCGTACCTCAATTAACAACAACGATGGTGATCTTCGTGCAGCTTGCTGAGTTTTATCGTTAACACAATTTTTTTATCGAATCTAGAGCTCATCATGTCGTTTGGACACTTATCTTCGAGTGTTATATTTACAAGGTGCCTTGTTTCGCTTAACCTCAACGGTTGAACTCCCCCTAAATGCGTTTTTAGTCGATTTTTTGTCATCATTCCCAGCTCCGGACACTACAGCTAATTTTGACGAAGACCCTGTTGCATGGCTCGATAAGGAGGTCGCCGCAGGATATTTACCACATTCAAGCCTTTGGACCTATGAACCGGTGGCACAATACATTCCACAACCCCTGAGGAGGCGCCCTCTTGTGTTCGTCGGGCCGGCTCACGTAGGACGACATCAATTGATGCAAAATTTGATCAATGTGGACCCGGCCCGATTTTGTCCTGCTCCTATCCGTGGGTTTAACGTTCCGTTCTAATTACTGATTTTTTTATTATGTTAGTTTTGTCCCAAAGCACGAGGCTTCGACTAAACGGACTTGTTTGCGCCATGGAAGCAAATGCTTGATCATACCATATTCTCAGACAAGCCTTTAGATAGTATCCTTATAGGTAGTAACGATAAATTGATGATCATCATGAAGACAATGCGTGATGCGAATGTGGAAACATTGCAGAGACTCGTAATGTGGGTCACCATAATTCAATGCAGTTCTCTAATACACTACTCATAAGGTTGCTGAAAACTCCTCGATAGCAACCTCTGAGTAGTGCATTACAAAAAATATATGTATCACGATATCTCGAATATCGTAGCGACTAAAACATGAGGCGGCCTGGTGCAGCACATTCAGTTGCCTGGAAACATCAAAACCGAGAGATTCAGCTGGGTTCCAAGTGGAGTCTCTCGAAAACCAAATTAGTTTGCAAATGAGTGCATATTCGCTAATTTCAGTGCAGTTCATTTCGACTTCTCGACCATAGGGTTGTGTTTGATTACCAACCAAGTTCAGGGGTCCCAAAACTCTGCATCCAAAGGAAACTCGCGCTTGTGGTTTTCATATAACCTTTCTACTTGATTTCTGGTCTAATAGACCAATCGCAGTTGACAAGATTCGCTCGCTACCTTCGTTTTCTCATGACTTCCATGGATACCCTCAATCACTTGAAAGACGTTAGTCTGAAAAGAACTGCTGTCCCAGAAAAACTACAGAGGCGTTGGCTGTCAAGAAAGCTAGTTTCTTTCGCAGATAATTTTCTGCTCATTCAATGCCACGATAATCCCAAACTACGGAGGTAAAAAACATACTACTAAGTCATTTCGTTCAGCCGTAGCACACCTTCCAGTGCTTAACTGCCATGCAACCAGAAGAAACCACGAGGGCTTGGATATCACTAGGTTACCCAACTGCACACAGGGGATGTCAAGAGGTAGAGCTCGGACCTCGAACCACGGACCTTCTGGTTAGTAAATTCTAACCACTGAGCGTATGAATCAGCCTTCGAAAAGTAAGGTCAATAGCGAAACTGTTTTTGGTACACTGAAACAAACTCCCAGTGCAAAATGCAGATTTTGTCAGGATTCCTCAGCATACCACAGACTTCTGTGTTCCATAAGGGTGGTAACGATATTTTCCCGTCAAAACAATCACCAAAATAGCACTACGTGTTATAACGCCAAAAACTCAGGTCAAAAACACGTACAGTGCATCGCTTATGAGGCTCCTCCACATGCTCCGGCGGTGGAGTTTCAGTGTCTACCACAGCAGCAGCTTAACAGCCATATAATTTAAGATTTTAACACTAACCGAGTTACATGGGACTGTTCAGTGACTGATTGGTCCAGGACTATCGTCACGTGATCAGCCTTATCGACAGAACAAATGCAGATTGTCGTTTGTACTTTGTATGCAACTCAATCTTAATCACGTGCAACAAAGTGAAGAGCACAGAAAATTTTCTATGCTAATTGACGATCATTATGTCGACTATGCATATGATTTCTTCTGGTTTTCCGACATTGTACGGACGCGTGGAGCATGCTTTATTCGTCTTTAACCGCGTTATTGAGTCGCTTGCACAAATCCTGAAGTTCGCTTTGTATGTGCATTATCAGATGGTCGCTTGTTCCAACGTAGCATTGCAATTTCACTGCTCGGTTCGCATTCACCCGTTTCATTCTTCAACCCGGGAAGTTCAAATTAGGGTATCTATTTACGTATGTTGAATGCCGCATAGGCATCGGTGGTAATGTGACAACCATTTTCGGCGTAATTTGGTGGTTAGCTGTCTATAGTGGAGATTTAGACGTATAAATGTGAATTCGCTCTCAACTCGCTGTTACAGAATAGGAGCTATGCATCAAAAAAGGTCCAACTTCCTGCAGCACCCAGAACTTCTAGGACCGCGGAGTTAATTTCCATCGGGATCTCCGTATTGCTCCTACTCGCACCACCAGTCACTTTGACGAGCACGGTTTCGGTTCAAAAATGCTTTATTCTCCAAGTAACCCTGTATTCAACATCTCTCCAACCACACATGACCTTGAACTGAGTCGATAGGCACTCATTGTCTGTCTAAATCCTCCTGTAATTCATTGCATATCCTTGTGTCGACTGTATGAACCTCTTGCGAAAAGTCGTTAATGCTTTTTCTCATCAGACACAACCAACCCGAAAGTGAAATCCGACTCCTCAGTGCCTTATATTGTTGTCAGTGATGAATCTTTTGAAGCTGATCGAAAACGAGGCGAATTTATTGAATGGGGCATGTTCAGTCGGGCCCGTTACGGCACCAGCAAGTCTACATTGCAAAAGTTAGTGGACGAGGGCAAAGTCGTGTGTATAACGCTCCGCCCCGAGGTGAGCCATTTTACCACCAATTCGTGGACTTTGTTAACTTTTGATGTCAGATGATCGAAAACTAGTCATATTCTCCAGAAAGTTCATTTCCTTGTCTCTGAAGCACTGTCTGCTTCGTGACCGCTATCTGCAAGGCATAGCTCCCCGGAGCCTGTCCTCGCGGGCGTTCTAGCTGTTTCTTTAAGCAGCTCGATCCTGATATCGAAGTTCTCAACTTTAGAGAAATATTGAAATGCTGGAGAGTATCTTTTATCAGTTTTCCCCGTGAGTTCTGTCCCACCTAACTTCGTGATGCAGCTGAACCTGTGCATCTGATTGAAGTTTTGATATCAAATAACGGTACATTCACCGCATACCGGAATCCATTAAAACACCATACTCTCATTGCAGCATTCATTATACCGTCTATTCCTCACTATCCGGTATCTGCGCCGTTACATATCCATTGCCTTCAGCTCAGGCATCAAAGGCACCTCTTCAGCAGACTTCGGCATCCAAAGAACCCCTTAAATCGGTAGAACCCTCGTTGCTGTCGCACATGACTACGCTGCTTTTGGTAGAAAGGTTCGTGAAACTGGCCGTCCGCCTCCTTCTGGAGGCCTTTTCAAACCAAATGACTTGCGAGCCTGGCTTGGCAACTCCTGTTTTCCCACTCCTATGTTCTGTGTTAAGCTACATGCTACAGAGACTGCAGTTGACTGCAGCCACGACGTTCAAGTCGGTAACACAGCCAATTCACTATTAACTCTTGCTCCGATTGAACGGCATTTGTGGCTGATGGTATGCTTTCAAGTGAAACTATACGTTTTTTCTGCACTTGTCGCCGGTATTTTCATGTTTATGACAATGCTTTGGTATTTGGTCGTAGCAGTTATATTCAGTTCCACCGCCCTCTGCTTGCTAATGTTCAGGCGGCTCATTTACAGGCCCATCCTACCACACGCAAAAATGGAGGGCGTTCCTGTATCAACCTTGTGTGGACAAGCCTCGAGGTAGACGACTCCGTTTCACTTCAAACCCCCGGACCTTTGTGAGAGGTTGAATATTTGGTTCGTTGTTTCAATGGCTAAGAGAAAAAATCGTTTCTTTAGGGGAATCTGATTCGAGGAGAAGGGTATTGGGGTTTTCCCCTAGTTGGAAACAGTTTTTGACCGAATGACAATTCATCCCTTCAGAAGGGTTTGCTAATCAACTGGTAGTTTATTTTTATTTGAGCAACTTTTCCCATCTGGCCAAGTTAGCAGGTCACCAATCTGGCCATGTTTTAAGGCAGACGGAAAACCAGTGAGTTTACAGCACTGGATCAGTGGTGAATGTCCACTTAATGCGTTTGGTCGGTTAGCGTGGTTGCCTTATTGTGGCGCTGATTGGTTGGCGGAGTTTCAAATTAGTTCCGACCCGGTTTGGTTGTTAAATCTCCCACTTCAATCTGTTTCACTGCGAGTGCCACACTGGTAAATTTCGTTGGTCTTTGCGGGCTTGAGCGTTAAGTGGGATTCTGATGATGACCAGTTCTCCTTCTGATGACCGCACACCAGCACGTGTCAGCTCGAGTGATCCAGAATCTTTCTCAACACGCTTGCCGGTTCCACGCCTACCGTGCTGTTGACACTGGGATGCTTGGCGATTCCTCTGATGACCACCAGCACGTGTCAGCTCGAGTGATCCAGAATCTTTCTCAACACGCTTGCCGGTTCCACGCCTACCGTGCTGTTGACACTGGGATGCTTGGCGATTCCCACAGCCTCTGTGACGTGGACCGCAGTCCTCACATCAAAACCTCAACATTTTCTAATTATATTTTGTGTCCTTTGTTGAGTACATATTCCACAATTCCTGAGTCTTTCAGTAACGCTCGATGTTCATCCGCGTTTCTTGGCGGCCTGCTTATTTTTCTATGCTCTCCGATTCTGATGTGATATTTCCTGGACGTCTGTCCTATATAGAGTTTATTGCAGTCGTTACACTTAATTTTGTAGACACAGTCCCTGGTTCTCTTTGCCAGGAGGCGATCCTTCAATTGCACCAGTGCAGAGCGCAGAGTGTTCCCCCTATAGAAAGCCAATCTTATGTTGGCGTGTTTCGAATTCACCGAATGTCCACAGCTGTCCCTGGTTTACATGGAATGGCAGCAGTCCCAATCCATCCCCTGTTGGGTTTCGCTACCAGTACCAACATCCTTCGTAATTGACTCCTGATCAAATAGCTAGATAACCACTACCCCGAAGTTTGTTCTTTACTTCAATTTGGGCCGACCAGCTTCTTCTGTGCCTAAACATTGATGACGCAATACTCACGAATACCGACTTTTGATGGGCAGACGAGTAGTTCGAAACTGCCTTAGTATCGGTTGACTTCTCGTACACTGTGGTCTTTATTTTTCCCCGACCTTATGTATCATACAGTCTAAGAAGGCCAGTGTACCCAACGTTAACTCTACCTCGATACTAAATTTGATGTGTGGATTCACTTCATTCTGGTAGTTGTAAACTCACTGACCTTGTCTCGTTTCATTACGACTAAGGTGTCATCTACATAGCGCCAGAATATCTTAGGTGGGTATGGGAATCCGGCTAAAGCTGTCTGTTCAAGTTCTTCCATGAATATATTTGCCAAAACCGGGGATATTGGAGATCCCATTGCTAGACCTTGTTCTTGAGTGTAAACAACGGAATCGAAAACGGAATCTCAGAGACTGCGCCTACCTGATAAGCCCCAATAAGAGTGGAACCGGTCGTGGGCTATCGAATAGTTTTTAGTGACCGTGTGAGTAGTTTCCTGTATGAAATGGGTGAAATTCAGGCATGCTTTTATGCCTTTCGCTGTTTTATCGACCGTAAGCTGTGTTTGTTCTGCTAGTAGCCGTCGCTTACATACTTCCTAAGAGTCCCTTTTGGCACATTTTTATATAATGAATTGACATCGAAACTTACAAGAATATCGTCTGGTCCCACGGTGTTTGTTCAGTCTCCGTTCCCAAATCGACTGTCGCCAACTATCTGCTAAACACTGTACAACATGAACATGTGCCTTATTTTTCAGGTTATTGATTGACATCGAACTTACAAGAATATCGTCTGGTCCCACGGTGTTTGTTCAGTCTCCGTTCCCAAATCGACTGTCGCCAACTATCTGCTAAACACTGTACAACATGAACATGTGCCTTATTTTTCAGGTTATTGCTTGTACCTTTGCAAGTGTACGTTACTTCCTCTTATTCGATGTTCACAACGGATGACGCTGTCGGTCGTTACCAAAATGTACATTTACGTTGAAGTCTCCCTACTGAGTAACTGATGAGTAGTTTCTAGCCAGTGAACAATTAGATTTTACTTTTTCCTTTTTACCCACAACAGTCCCTGCGTCTAATACGTGCCAGCGGTCTGATGCCATACGTCATCTTCATTTCTCCACCCGAGAGAGTGGATGAGTTGCGCCGTATACAGAAGCAACTCGGTCTCAAAGTTAATTGCTCCGTAAGTCCAGTCCGCTACGTATTTCGCTTTGGCTCGCAGTCCCCATTCCTGTTTTTCAACTGCGCGTTGTGTGCCCCATTTGTTTTAGGATATGGAACTAAAAATGTGCATCGAGACAAGTCGAAAAATGGAGGTCCGTTTTGGTCATTGGTTTGACATCGTGGTCATCCCAGACACCATCGAAACCACAGTGAACGAACTGACCGCTATTGCTACTCAGTTAGAACGTCAGCCTTCCTGGGTCCCGCGTTACTGGTCAAAAAGTTGAAATGCAAACGTCTGCATTGATGCCACATATCATCATTTTTACAATCCTCACTCTGATTTACAGTATTTCTGTATGACTTCTTTGTACTCCTGGCTGTCGGTTCGTCATTCCCTCGATTTTACCGCTATAACTTTTTTGACACCTCTTCCACTTACCAGTTTTATTTTGACTTCCTTATGCTTTCCGCCTATCAGCTGTTTTTACTTTGTCTACTGGTGATTTTTTTTACGTTAATTAGCTTATTCTCCGGTTCTGGCTTTCTGTCTTTGTACGTGACGAACGCATAGGCGAGCCGTTTTACCAACTTTAAAGCACTTAATATCGAATGCACAGAGTTTAATTCTTCGGTTTTGTTCGTTCTGATAATTTTGCCAGACCCATACAACCACCATATGATGACACCGCGACAAATTCTTTCCGATCGATAAAAAGATCGCCCTGACTCTGTCAGTATCGATTGTTCGACGGGTGTACTCGTTATGGACCGACAAGTTCATCAGAAATGTTCTCTCCGCCTCTCGTTTATGGAACGTCCACCGTTTAACCATCAGTCACACCATCCGAGTGCCTCTATTCTTGACGAATCTGCTACTCGTCTTTTTGCAGCGAGCGAATATTTTTCAGTCCTACTGTTGAGTTGCCTAGATGTCATATGCTGGAGCAACAGAACAGTCCTATGAAAGTCGACTCTATTGCGGTCATCACGACAAATTTGATCGCACGTCTGAGCAAGAACCGTTCCAAGTTAAGGAATCAGTTACGGCACGTTGATTCACGATGACATTAGAGTGGTGAGGCTGGGCGTGTGTTTGTTTTTTGAGCTGGGTGACAGGGAAGTCATCTCTAGATAATTTAACCATAACTCAAAATCCTAGTATTTTTTTAATAAACCAAGTCAACTTATACGGTAGTATCATATAGCGAACTAGATGTGACTTGTCGATTACGGAATACAAAGAAGCGCGTCGTTCAGTTGTAGCACCCGTTCGGTACCTAACTGCCATGGCACTTGAAGGAAGCACGAGGGCTGGGATACTGTCAGATTACCCAAGCCTAGACAGGGGAAGTCGAGAGGTAGAGGTCGGATTCGAACCACGGACCTTCCGGTCAGTGAATGAAGCGCATAAGGATACACGAAACCACAACTTCCGTAGTTCGGTGGATTTCAGCGAGCCCTACCTCAGCTGAGCGTTTGTACACATAGATTAGGTTTGGAAGTATCTATGGTAAAATACACTTAAAGGGTATCATACGGAGGAAAAATAAAATAATGCTGAAAGGTCCTTACCGAACCAAGCTAATTTCGTACAGCAAAAACGGTATTCACGGTATTCTTCCTATGGGTATCCTCTGGGTTTGCAAACGAGCCGCAGATTCCTACTTCGTCTTTCAGACTGACAAGCTTAATCCCCAAAACATCTTCAGAAAGGCTTTCGAAAATGCAGAAGTATACGGACCAGCATCATGTCGCCAATTAGTAGTTTTGTTTCTTCAACCTGTCTAGAAAGTGAGCATCGTATTTACGCCTTTTTTAAGGAAAAGTCATCAACGAACCTAGTCCTACCTGGTGTCTGTGAATGGCAGCCACGATGAAAACTGAAGAATAAACACAGAAATTGCCCGTTTTTAACTAGCTGTGCATCAGCGACTGTTTATTCTCCCTCCGGTGGAAGCTGCTATTTTTCAGGTTTAGAAAATTCAAAAATTCACCGCACACTACGTTCGTAGTGTGATGAGTGAGCTCAAAACCTGACCAAACAATGTTGACCGTAGCCTACCGGTTCATCCACACTATAACAAATTATTTTGCGCGATATTCACTGGGTCCTCGTTGGTCATTTCATGTATGTACGCTTCTCGCCGTTTGCCTTTGGTCTTTGTCCAGCGTGGCACCCTAACCTCAGTGAGTTTCACATTCTGTGCTATCTCCCCTCCTCATTGGTCTCTCGCTTCAGAGACGCCTTACGCATCAAATAAGAATGGCAACATTGAGGCGCACCGTCGCAGTTTTATAGGATCGTTCAACTTTTGTCTATCGCTCAAGAACTTACTCGCTTCACCCAAAGAAATCTCATTATCATCGACAGCATGCCGTCAGTGTTTAGCACTGACGCTTCGCTATCACTCAACTGTACTTTATATGGAAGTCTTATTATGAAGAAAAGAATGAAATTGGATGGGGAAGGGATTTAATGCTAGCCCAACACAATTATTCCGGGATGTCCACACCTTCAGAAACTTACTCAGGCAATCTGGGTAGTAACTAAAACAGGAACACCGTTGACATTCATCAGCAGCCATGTCTTTGAAGCGTCTCTTCTAATGTACACTGGGTTAACGTGGGCCCATCCTGGAGGGCGGTTCGCACCGACAGTACGCAGCATTTCCGTAATCTCTGTCCTGTCCCTATGCCGGATGAAAGGTTGGCAAATGGTGGTTCGACATACACAATATATGGTCTAATCACCGAACACATTCTTCGATCGAAGTCCTCGCTGCACAAACAAACACTCGTTTTCTAATTGCTTCGCTGAGGAATCGTCGACACCAGCCTACACGAGATATGGCTCTAACGCAACGGTTGTTTCTGCTGGTCGTAGAAGCTAGAGGAACCTGACTGCATACTAATCGTCCTCATTGGAGACGACTACATAGTTATCTAGATCCTCACTTACAGAACACACCCCAACTATGCTGAACTGTCTTGTTTCAGACAGCAGACAAACCGCATAGTGAGGTCATTCGTACACGGACAGTCCGTCGTAAGCACAAACGCGACCAGAAGCTTGGTAATGAAGGACGCGCAGAGTATTCACAAACATCGGAGACACTGCGTCCCCTTGATCTATTCTGAAGCTGCGAAGAGGCTTATGTCAGGTGGACGGACAGAGGACAGGCCAGACTAGCTGGACGTGCCACAAAACACATCCTAAAGTAGGCAATCCAAATGCTGTCAGCAAAATCCTCGGGTCAAGGTCAAATCGCAATTCTGCATCATCGATGGCCAGACATCCGTTAAATTCTGGCCATCGATTTGACCTGATCAACTCTTTCCGAATTCACTTTGGCGACGTTGATCAAATCAAACCATACCAGACTATGTGCACAAAATCAATTCAAACAAACGGTTCGTTTACTCTGGCATTAATCGCAGAAATCAGCAAACCAGTGTCTGTTCAAAACCTTTCCTATTCTTTATTCATACACCTTGTGTGGCTTTAAGTCCGGAATTGAGGAGAGTAGGAAAAATGTTAACACATCGCAATATGTCTTCGGGAACTTCGTCTGTTGGCGGAACATATGAAGAAGAGCCGAGCTATTCACAGGGTAGACGGCTCCTTTGATGTCCATCATCACAGTAAGCCGGCGATTTGCATGATAGCGTTCACGCAGTTGCAGCGATGTGAAGAATGTGCAATGCCCCCTACAGTATCTATGACAATGTGCGATAATCAGATATATGTTTTCCACATTGAGGTGTTGCGCCTACACTGATATACGCGAGCAAACATTCCTACGAGTACTCCGTGTCGGTATGTTCAGATGCCCTTCAGCACCAAAACTAAGATTCACAAATATCGACCGCTTCGACCAATCTAGGCCACAATGCAATTACAATAGTTTACTTTATTGTTGGCTAATACCCAAATCCCGAATTAAACCGGGGGTTGTCACAACAGAAAGATAGGACTTCATGAAACGGTCGATAGTATCCACAAGAGTGGACATGACAGACGGGCATCCATCCATTTTGCTAGATGAGGAGTCTAAATTACTGACAATTCCCCATGAGTTTGCCTCTCCGTGAAACTTTTCACCGTTCGGTTTAAATGTTTGTCTCGGTGGCCATCGATAAAAAATCTAAAATGGTCGGACAGCTACGCAAGTATACGGAGGTGATGTCCAACTTTATCCCAGATTCGGGTGGATGGCTTAGCCAAAGATTTGAGGGTTTCGGAGTGTACCCGAACTGCCGGTCTCACCGCGTTGAAAACTGGTAGTCACTCGGACCCTGTACTGAGAGTCAAGTTTAGTTACAGGCAGATTTCGGACGTCTCTCAAATTGTTTCCGTATTTTTTCATACTTTACAAAGTACAAACCAGCGTCGGTTACTTCATGTCTTTGGAGTTATTTTCAGTGAACAAGTGGGACTGGGTCTACCCAGCAGTAGAGTATGGTGGCTGAAGCTGAGCAGAAGGGAAAGAATGTTGACCTGGTTAGAATATAAAATTGGTTGCTCTTGTTTCATATGCACCCATTTCGCACCGGAAGAGCCTCACTGCTTTGCGCCTTAGGCCGTTCTCACTTTTACTTACTCGGACTCCAATAAAATCCGAAAGCACTACAAAGGTATTGCCTTAGGGCCTTGGTAAAGAACCACCACGCTGGTAACGACGAAATATCCTGCTGCTTTCAACTCTGGAATTAACTAACCGTTTTTCCAATCCAGTGAGTTGCTTAGCAAATAACAGCTACTCAGTTCACCTAATTATGGTGATGTCTGCCTCAGGCACACGAAAGGAAGAGGAAAAAAGTTCCCATTATATGGTTGCACACCTGGCGGCGATGCATCACGAGGTGCTTCAGAGGGGAATACGGTTACTATACGGCGTACTCGGTTGGAAGGCGATATATTACTGTGCCATTCGACGACACTGATAGTTCTGCAATTCCACAAGCAATGTCTCAAGCTAATTCAGCTATACAAGACCCGGATTTGTGTACAACTGTCATCTTTAAGGTTGAGTCACTGAATTTTTACAATATGAAACGTAGCACAAATTTGTATTCTTGGAGTGGAAATCTCACGGAAATTCGGTTGTACAAATATTTCGCTGCAGCAGCTCGACGTATACCTACATGACATGATCAACTGTAGTCAGGTACCCATTTGTCAAGTAGTTTACCGCAGAATGAAGGAAACATCTGCTTTTTGAAAGTAACACATGGTCCAGGTAACGAACATCCATAGGCTTTGTAAATGGGCCGGTGCGGAAAAATTGTTGCACAGAAGATCTTCCGAGATGAGTTTTCCCAGATGGCACGAAGTAATCCACTATCCATATTACATAAAGCTTGGTGTTGAGCGCTACAACATTAGATTGGCGTATATGAACGCGCTTATTGGTGCACAGGTTATGATAGCCAAGTTGACCTATCGTTTGTGGATAACTCGAGGGGTAGACGTGTTTTCTCCGCAGTATAGCTGCTACACCTGTTCCGTAGTTTTCCATGGACTTGAAGAGTTTGATTGACCCCTACCCACTGAGCGCGCGAGTATGTGTGTGATGACTATCTCGTATCTTCCTATGCATAAGAGGGTTTGGCGTGTGTATAATACCCAGAAGCGTTCCGACGCGTATAAGACGGGAACTGACTTGCGAACAGGACGGGTTTTTGTCACGTGATTTGTGCGTTTGCGAAGCAAAGGAGTCCCGTGATCTAATGAACACGGATGTACTAGACAAATAAAACGAAGTTGGTCGAAGGAACAAGGAAGTGACTACTACACCCCAAACAATTTCGCCCTTGATTATTAAATGAATTACTACCAGTTAGGCGCCCGACTTCAGAGAAGCGGATAATAGACAAGGCATTCGGATAGCATACACTTCCACATACCGGATTCCCAGTTGCGTTAAACCACGTTGTACTAGTGGTGAAATACGGCACAGAATTTAACATAAGATTGAAAGACCTACCGACATACTAGGTGAATTTTCAGACCGAGTTCCTAACCGCTATCTTCGCTGTCTCTGTCGCTATTTTCAATAGCACAGTAACATCTTTAAGAAAATCCTGAAGACGAACGAGCCTCTCTTGTATGTTGAGAGCGAGCCCCCCTCTACTCACATCCGGTGCGCGCTTACACTCACCGGAAAAAATGGCCTCGCAGTTAAGTCGCTCATCTTGTTACGGTTGAGGCAAACAAGAAATTATTTTGAGATAATAACTGGAAGGCGAGTAAGGGAAAAGCTCGCAGATCTATAGATGACTACAGAGTTTGTTTAGTGTCCAATCGTTTGCGAATGATAATTACAGAGTCACTTCCTTTGCGTTTACCTGATAAAATTACTTAACCATGAGCAGAGGGTTACCGGTCCACAACCATAATTATTTCAAACTCAGACACTTAGAATTGTACTCTAACCAATTTGCGTCCAAGTACTGTTTGAATGCATTGGCTTTTCTGAAGAAAATTTCGATTAGGACGCTCGTCTACTATCCTCTTAAAGTAGTTCATCAGCCTTTTTCCTTTTTCTTAGTTCGTACCTATACATTGTACTATACGTACTCAGGATTTATGTTCAAAAGACGATCAAGATTGAATCACAAATTCGTTTCGTGTAAGGTCGTTAGGGCCTACTAGATTCCATGTGTGGTGAACGAGTACAAATCACTGTACGGGATACTAATTACATTGCTGTATCTAATTACAAATGTACACAAAACAGGTCTGTTTGGCGATGCGATTTGACAGTGCGTTCATTCGCTATGCATGCTAAGACCGTCAATTTAGGTTTCAGCCACTGCAGGAAAGGCAGCGTGTTCGGCGCCAGGGACTTTAAGGTGAAGTGTCTTGAACTGTTCAGTGTGATCACGGGGTGCATATAAGATAAACCGGCGATACGGAATCATTTGTCCCAGTGATTCCCTCTTACTGGATGGAGTAGGGAATCGATAAAGCCGAGTTTGGAGAATCCTTGGCCTACTTATATTCATCCTTAAGCATCGGAAGTCACACGGTTGGCATTTTGCACACTGCATCCTATTTTACGGTAAGGACATTTCCAGCCCGAGCTTGATTTTCATGAAGTACGCGCTTCACCCAGAGGCCTCACATTTCCGTTATTAATCCACCGTCATTTATGTTTATGCTATTTTCATATACTACTGCCAGGTACGTCAGTAATCAGATAGTACATCGGCTCAATCTAAACTGGGGTGTCACACCGGACGTAGGCACAAATATCCCAGCTTCAACCTGCTGAAAAGATGGTGGATTACTAAGGTCCGGAGAAATCTGAGGAGAGTGATTTGGGCAAACTTTGGTGTCGCACTAGTGGAAGAGCAGTCGCCGTTGCCAGCACGATGCAGGCACCGATAAAGCATCACTTAGACCTCGCATAAGCACTGGCAGGTCAAGACCCTGAAAAACACGAGGCCAAAGATAGCTTAAGCCTAGGCCGGACTAATGCTTTTCCAACATTAACACTTGCCTTCATATTCATACAACATTTACTTCACGTCTTCTCGTTTCGGATCTCTTCTTACTCGATGTTTAACCAAGAGTTAACCGAAATGAGTACAAATTTTACGTAACATGGTGTTCAGATCAATTTGGCATGTGGTTTACCGCTAAAAACCCATCGAATTCCATGCAAACTTCCGTTCATGTTTACTCATTTCGCTTTTTAAGACACGCAGTCCGTTCAGCTGACATGGAGTCTGTTCTCAACAGGATGCGAAAATTGGCTCGCGCAGTCATCCAGGAGGAAGCTGATTAACAATTTGCTCACCAACAAAAGTCTTCTTCCAACGGCTTTCAGACATATTACACAATAATGCCACATTCGGTGGGAATCGTAGCGGCATTCGAATCATTCATTGTAATGCCTGTTCAGATGTGAACTTCCAAGTGCAGTGTACTCTTTTAGCAACCCAGAGAACGACCTGCATCACTATGCGCTTTATTTAGCTTGTCTTTGGGAATCTACGGGAGAGAGGTATGGTGCAGCCTTTCGCCGTGGATAAACTCGCTTTGCAAATGGATGTAACCCATGTAGTCCTCGGGTGTGATGTTCCCCCTATTATTTCTACGCCAAGACCACAAAGCAACGTTCAGTTACCATGTGCTTCACTAACAAACTCACAGGTACACAGGAACGCAGCCTATTTGATGGATTCCCTTGACAATGTAACACGATGTGTACATAAATTGCTAATAACTGATTCACAAACCACGTTGAATATTGAAGTTTAGTAAAGCCACGAACGGTGTGTAGATTTGGCCAGTGAAGCTAGAAATAACTGACAAACCCTTTTCGACGAAATGATCCATGCTGTCTTAAGGTCTTGGTGGGCCTGTGGCAAGGTGTAATGTGCTCCTGAAGGGAGTCGTCGAATCTGGTACGTCTTCACCATGGGAAACCACAGTTTTCAACCCAATAATAGCCGACGGCAATACACCATTTACCTGTGGTCACTGTTATATCGCACCCGATTCGTGACTTCTCAAACAGATCTGCACAGCACTCGAAGACTTACTAAACAAATTGACTGATTCCTTACACTTCTCCAAGATGTTTGCCTGCAAATTTCGGCCGACAGTGGTTTGCTTATTCTGATCACTAGTAACGCTATCTTCGATGCACAAATTTCTATCGTTTGGACTTTCCAACTCCGGTCCTTTTTTCAGCAAGCTATGATGTGTTATTGTGTGTCGGTATGACGTGAGCGTTCATGCTGGTGCCAAAGACGAGCACGATCTGCAATCCTGTTGTGTCTTGCTGATCAATAGTGCAACAAGACCAGAGAGAATTAAAGCTGTATTTATAGGGCAGTCACAGAGTGTTCCAGTAGTTCGCACTAGAATCTCCGTGAGGGGGCGAGAAGCGTCGAGTCGAAGATACCCGATCTGGATTGGCTGGCATTCTGACCAATCAGGGCATGCCACCGTTTGGTCCGTGTCCTGCACGTGACACATCCGTCCGAATGATGTGATTTCCGGCTATTAGAGACGCCTGGCCTCCGGACAAACCCTCCGACAAACTCTGTCGGTTAATATATCTATGTTAACATATCGTTACTTCCAAAAATGCCAATTTTTGTATCCAGCTTCTAGTGCTTGGACTATGTTGTGGATGGGGATGTATAAAGACCCAATCATGGCCGTCTTGCTCTAACTTAATGGCCAGTCATCTTCTGGAGACACTCATCAGCTTCGGTCCACCACTACCATACACGATATTTTCCACAAAAATAGCATTCGTGCTCGTCACTGGGGTTTCCAGAACGTACCATAACAGAAACTTTGTCCAATTAAAATATCTGTTTCTTGCAGATCTTCGAGAGCTGAAGAGGGCTAAACGCCAGACAAAATTGTTCAGCTGTAGGACCCCTTCGGTGTCTAGCAGCCGTGCCACACGAAGGAGGCACGAGGGCTGGGATACTGCCAGGTCGCCCAAGCCTAGACAGGGAAAGTCGAGAGGCAGAGGTCGGATTCGAACCACGGACCTTCCGGTCAGTAAATTCGCGCTCTAACCACTTGGTCCGTCTCGCCATCTTCACCATCAAAGCACTACACAAATACGTCTTTGTGGTTGACTTTTCAACTCAGACAGATGACGAGACGTTAAAGTACATTAACGGTCCTTGAAATTCCTATCCCATGCCTCACAGTGGAGTACTGAGCTGATTGCACATGATTGTAATACTCACCATCAGACTTCTAGGCGAACCGGACACGTTATCTGCCGACCTGGTCATCTCTTTTCTTCTCATAAGCCTGATAAAGGTAAGGCTGGTCGACCTGCACTGTTGCATTGAGGCTGAATGGTAATCAGGCGTTGGTTATGAATTAAGAACTTTTACTAGACAGCTATTCTGGACAGAGCAGAGAGAAAAAACGATGAGGCGTACATTGAGAAGTCAAAGGCAGATCACTTGACTGCTGGATTGACGCCTTGCATGTCATTACCGACAAAGCACCTGAAAGAGTGTAATCGTGCTGGACAAAGCAGAGATACTGAGTATGCGTGCCTAATATCGATCGAATTGTCCAAGTAGTGTGGATCGGAACGGCATCCGCGTCAACTCGGTTATCTGTGGCACTGTGAACTGAACATCCATTGTGCTTTGTTACAGTTGACTGTCCCCGCTAGTTTTCGGTCCAATGATAAATTAGCCTCACCGCCGAAGTTCTGAATATGGTGAACGGCACGTTTGAGCACACAAGTATAACCATAGAGGTCACAGATATGTACGTTATGGAAGAGCTGGTAAGACTGGGAGCGAACAATCGTCTACAAGTAAAATGACCAGTCAGAAGTGCAGGGAACGCATACTCGAAAGCGCAAGATGGGTCGATGATTAGAGCGCGAGTTTACTGACCAGAAGGTCCCTGGTTGGAACCTGACCTCTGACTCTCAACTTGCTCTGTCTAGGCTTGGGTAACTTGACAACACCACCTAAAAGCCACTGAGAACAGTTTGTTATTTAAACCTGCTGAAGCGCAATCGGGCACCGATATAAAATGTTTGAAGTTGGATCTCTCTAAAAGAGCATAACCGTTGTTCCGTTTAACAAAAGTGGATGTTACATGCATATATACAATATGCTACCCGTCACGTCACGGACATAGTGAACAAAGCAAACGCGCGTATGGAGTGACTATTTTGCTTCTGGGTCATTTTGTTAAAGGATTCGTAATTCAAACTATGGTTGCTGTCAGGACGCGCCCAGACATGGAAAAAGTAGATGTGCAAAGAGTGACGCATCCCCAAGGGCACCATCGGCACGACACGTTCAGAAAGCAAGTAAGTTGGCGGAGCTCACCCAACACGGCTTAGCAAAATAAGACCGGTAGAGTGGGGCTGAGATTGTTCACGACCGGGAAACCGCGATTGGATGTACAGAACGGACAACTGAACGACCATATTTGGCCATTTAGTCATCCTATATTTTACGCAGAAGCTCTGTATGTTTTGTCCTGACAATACAGCCGTGTCCCGAGTTCTCTGTCTTCTCCTTACCGCGTAGTCTAGCAGGATCAGTGCAGGCGTAACCACGATACAACAATTACAGACTTTAATGGTTAATGACCACATACTCTCCCCACCTGATGGGATCATTTAAAACGACCGATGAAAGTTAGTTATCGCTTGACAAAAATTTCTTCGTACAGAGTACCATACACAAAGAGCTTCTAAAAAACATAAATGCACATGCATACACAAAGGCATGAACTCGTTATATACGTGTGACAAGCTGACAGCTTTAGAAAAATAGGAAGACGAGTGGAATAAAACAAAATGAGAGAGGCACGTCACAAAGGGGGGTGAAACGCGGTTTATTTTTTCGACCTGCCCACTCTTTGCCGTGGTTTTGGACATTGAACAACTGGGGTGGACGGAACGGAGCTGATAGCCTTTGAGGTTGCCGTCTGTTGGGAATTTGCAGGATTCGGTGATATCGGAGTTTTGTCGCTAGGCTGAATGTGGACGAAACAGGACGATGGGTAGGACGAGAATAATAAATGCGATTGGTCCGAACGATTGGTTGTTAGTCATATAGCTGAACAATCCAAATGACATAGAAGTTTGAACTCAGATGAACCGAGGTAGTCGTTTCATATTAAAGTCGTTCTGACAGGGGGTCTCCTGAAATTATGACTACCCACCTTCCTGCCTAATATTTCTGTGAAAACAGACCTACCTTATTCTGGACAACCGAAAGGATCACCTGGGAACATGTGTCCGACTCCGTTTCTTTGGAATTCACTCTTTCTAGACATTACATGAGGGGGAAGGGATGATGTCTGGCCCAACAGTGTTGGACCATAAACCAAAGTGTAATTTATACATGAGGCTATGGCGGATTCCAGACAACGATGAGCCCTCGCTCAAGAAGACTGTGTACGACAGGGCAAAGACAATGATACTGTTTGTATTCGGACATTACGGAGCAATCAAGTGTGCGATCGAAATTCTTCTAGATAGTGATAAGACTGAACTACATTGACCACTGGTCATTGACCATGCTATTGGGTCTTTTGGCCAGGAGAGAATCTGACTGACTTAGCGAAACTAATACGGTCGGCTTGCAAAGACCGACATGCCTGAAAGAAAGGCTTATTCGAAAGGAGAGTAGTTCGGACAGCCAGCTGGCTTCCCTAGTGTCTGGGCTGCGGTGAACTGGTGAAATCGCAGGCTTCGTGCTGAGTGGGAAGGCGACTTAGCCATTGCAGTGGACAAATGCGACAGTAACTACGAAGCGCGGCCGCTGGATCCACACACCCTAACAGCTTCAGCTTTATAAGTAGTCATTTCGCAAGACCATCCGACATAAATCATTTAATTATGAATCGTAAGAAGCAACGTACGCGACCGAAGGTCTAAACCAAAATGATAACAGTTTCCATTCCATTCAAGGTTACTCTGGATTGAAACAAACTGGGTGAGTAAAAATGTGAAGGTGCCCTACCTGTGTGCGGAAAATCCGTCCACGTATTGGAGTGTTCTGGGGAGAAGAGAACAAATAAAGACAAGTGAGCACGCTTTCGCAGGTTTAGTGATTTGTGAGGTTCAGTAGTACATCTGCGACACCGCATCAGCAACCTCTTGTAAGTCGAAACTGGAAACTAAGGGGCGACAACCAAGCAAGGAACAAAGTAAGCGTCTGTTTTTTTCTCCCCTGGTTTTCCTGTGCAGCTCGATGTGGATGTTCTAATGGCCTCGGCTACAAAGACCAGGTTTTCTACACCCAGTCGTCCGCTCCAAAGGAACCGACCAAAGGTGATCCGTTATGAGAAGTGGTCTTCCCATTGTCTTCAGGTTTACTGAGGGTTTCAAGCCCGAGCTAGCTTAGTAGTTGAGGCCATGAGGTGCGTGGTTTGAACCAAACCCAGCATCTCTGCTGATCCTATATGGGTGTGGGTAATCTGTACCTCACAGTCCGCGTGCTTCCTTTGGGTGGAATGATAACTATGCGCCGAAATGGTGCTATAGATAATACTAATTCCACAGAATCAGGCCATTAGGAGCCTGGAGTCGATTGTATAAAAGATAAAATCGTCATGCATCGAAATGCATAGGGGGAACGAAAAAGTACACAATTTTCGCTTTAAAAACCCAGCCGATTGTGGAGGAACATTGCTATAGAGCCAGAAAATAAATCAATCGAAGAAACAGATGGGTAAAGCGTCCGCAAACAAGTGACGGAGGAATAATATCTATCAGCACGTGGACGAAATCAGCAGGAATCGTTCAGCTCACCTCCAGCCTGCCGTGACCCACAGCCGAACATAACCTGTTTAGTTTCCTGGGTCCTGAACAAATCACATTCCGTGCAGATCAAGCAGCATCGACCAACCATACTTTTTAGTTAAAGCGACGACAATTTGTCCGTCCGAATAAATGGTGATCCACTAACTTACACAATTTTACGACTAGAAGTAATCACGGAAGTCATGCTACCAATGTTTTTATCATATTCCGGTTTGTGATAGAACTCTGAGGACTGTTTTTTCTACAGTCCTTTCGTATTTTCAATCTCGTCAACCAATGAACGGTCTGTTAGTTCCTGACTACTGTCGAATTCTTAGGAGTTCTGGGCCAAGAAGTTGCAGTTCGTCTAAGCTAGAATTTAGTCCGAATGTGGCTACAGCTAGGAGACTGCTCAAAGGCCCGCAGTATGAACAGAAAACCTAGTCTTTGTATTGTGCTGAAAATCCATCAACGGCCCACGACCGGTTTCGCCCTTTTTGGGGCTCATCAGGTAGGCGTAGTCCCCGGGTTTCCATCAACCTTATGTTCTACTTGAAACCAGATTGCACGAAATTAGAGAATATATACTCATTTGCAAACTAATTTGGTTTTTCGAAAAACTCACCTGGAACCCAGCTGAATCTCTCGTTTGTGATGTTCCAGGTTAGTTTGCAAATGAGAAAACCTAGTCATTTGCATTTATACAGAAACTGGGAAATTTTGACAACTGATGATGAATATCAAACTGACGGACGATTTGTCTGGCGCACAATTCGAAACAGCAATTAATCATCGAGAAAATTAGAGAAAACGAAGGGAGCCGAATCCCTACCTGTTCCTTTAGGACTCCAGAGAACGTAGATGCAGACTCCTGTAAGAAGAAAGAAGAGGGCTATGCGGCAGATTACACTTAATAATAGCTTTAAACAGAATACCAACTAAGATGCAAATGCAGAATAAATGAGGAATTCGGCGTATAGTCAAACGAATGAGTTAATTTATTACCTGCGGATTTTCATTCAGTCTTGCGTCCGAGAACACACTACTGGTGTACAGGAGTACAGTGGAAGACAGGATAAATTTTTCGAGGAACGCACACACCCAACCAAACGGATCGCACGATTCGAGGACAAACAACCTCCAACCACATTGGACATTAGTCCCCCTCTATTCTACAAGGAACCAATAGTCAAAGTTGTTCATTAGTAGATGCAGCTAGGGAACCTTGAGACTAGTAAATTCAATATCAACCATCACAATGGTAGGGTCCCAACTCCGACCATTGTGGTATGTGGTTGTCGCGCTGACACAAGGAATTCACCTGTATGACTTCTTGCACATCAGGCATCGATGCACACGACTACACGTCATGCAACATGTGGCAAGAATACTTGAACAAAGAAGTGCTGCGCGGAGAACTGAATCACTAGCTGAGATGAGGATCCAACCCTATTGGAGTAGATTTCCACCGACGGCCATTAATTGACTGTCGTACTGTACAAGACCGATCATACTTTCCATTGTTGTAACATGAAGAGTGAGCGGCTGATAGATGCGGCATGAAGAAATATGTTTACAACTCAGCCCACTGTGAGATACCTAACTCGTATGTATCTGGATCTGGTGGGGGGATGTTGTTCGATGCCTCAGAGTAGCAAACACGTCAGATCGAAATGAGTGGATCATGTGCTGTTCCACTTCCAAAAAGAACACAGAAAATAGTATAGCAGGGTCTCATGTCGTTAATTACTATAAAAAAGAACACGAATGTAATTTGGGGAAGATGGGGTGAACCGAAAATTTTTTCTGAGTTTGCGCAAATTGGAAAACTCCTGCATTTGGTGAAGAACAGAATGAAATCCAGAACAAATGCACCAAAGTTCCAGGATGTTGGCTGTTACTATTTCCGAGACAGTTAGCATTGATAAAAGTACGCACACTTAATCTGGATGAGTCCTGATTAGCACCCTCGAATAGGGGGAATAGCGATGGCTAACTCCACCATGTCTGTCTTGGACAAAATAAATGCAAGGAGGAAATTCCAGTCCCCCCTACCTACAAGACAGTACTTCTAAAGGGCACGACCCAGAAGAATGCCTAAGTGCCGTTTCCGAAAAGAATTAAACTGGATCAATTTTTAGGCCCGTAAGCACGTGTCTGGACAATCACGTAACAGAAATTAGGATTTGCCGTCCTTTACAACACATTGTTGATATTTTAAGTCTATCCGTGAAAAAAAGTCAAACAAACAAATGTCACCTTTGGAAAATCGTGGAAACTCGAACTCAACATCGAGAAGAAACATGAATTATAGTGGGGACTGACTTGGAGATTGTGTTCGTACTGCATACAGAGAGAGTAGATATAGGTACACAATCATCAGAGGTGGTAGCATTCGTGTTGACGCTGATGCTTCACTGCTGCACAACGAAAGTCTATTTAATTACCTTCGAAGCCTCAAAGTGAAAAGAAGAGAAAATAGAGGATGAGTGAGGGATCTGGTGCCAGCCATCAATCCCTGCAAAAAATCATTGAGCTGTAGCACTCTTTCGGTGCCTAGCTGCCATGCCACCCGAAGGTTGCGGGCTGGGATCTGCCAGGTTGCCCAAGCCCAAGACAGGGAAGACGAGAAGCAGAGGTCGGGTTCGAACCACGGACCTTCCGGTCAGTAAATTCGCGCTCTAACCACTTGGGTCATCTCGAACATCCCTGCAATGTCTCTAGCCAAACGCTCAGGGGTCACTTGGACTCATCCCGGAAGGCACCAACACCCGTAAGTGAAGCCAATCTATGCTGAAAAGCCGAGAAGCACTGTACAGCTGTTTCATTCTTATTGGGAATCATCAGCAGTGCGCATCTCACGAAACTCCGAAGAGTCTCGGTAGGAGACAAAATCGGTTCGAACGAAATCCCACAAAAATCCCAAATCTCCTCACACTACCCTTGGACTCATCCCGGAAGGCACCAACACCCGTAAGTGAAGCCAATCTATGCTGAAAAGCCGAGAAGCACTGTACAGCTGTTTCATTCTTATTGGGAATCATCAGCAGTGCGCATCTCACGAAACTCCGAAGAGTCTCGGTAGGAGAGAGACAAAATCCGAACGAAATCCCACAAAAATCCCAAATCTCCTCACACTACCAACCTAAACTCCCTTTCACAACCTCCTGCCAAGTGTACGTCATTCACTTCGAAGTTTGAGCCATTCTGGAAAAAACGAAACTACTCGTCTCGGTGGACGATGTTTCGACATGCACAGGTGACGGTGCCAGGAGTACCTGCTGCCCAGCAAAAAGCCCGTCTCCTAAGTGCCTCGTTAAGAATACACTGACACCACCCAATACCAACATCATTTCTGAGATATCGGTAGCCAAGAGCCTGAAGACGCCTTACATCATATTTTCGCTGGAGATATGTCTCACAACCATTCAAAAGTACAGCAGTCACTGTGGCCTGGTACACCCGACCCTTTTGGACACAAGTGACGCTAATCGGCAAACGTCACTTCGGTCTTAGACTCGCGCACTGACTTCGTCGGACAGAACACACAGTGCTCCTCCTTGAGTTGCAACAGGCATGTTCAGAGAGTGCACGCCTTGAATGACTCTACACTTTGAAGACTCAAGGTGTACGTCAAAGGATGGTTCAATGGTGGTCAGTGTATTCAGCAGAGTCTGCGAGTTGCCTTCGTCCCTAATGATGAGAAACATGTGGTCCGCGTAATCCAGATCGACAAGGCTTTCATTTGCAACGAGTTGAACGCCGGGGTTTTCAAGGACTTTCGACAGTCGCCTCATTATTTGATCAGCGATGACGTTCAACAGCAAACAGATAGGGTGGGTATGGTTGCCAGGCGACACTTCTGTAGGTGGCAGAGAGCTCACGGTACACTCGCACACCCAGAAATACGTGAATGTAAGGACCGGGCTATGTTTGTAAACTTTCGTTCTATCCTCTGTTGAGCAAGTGTCGTTCGGAGCACTGACCAATCGGCAGAATTGAACACACCCTTGAATTGAAAGAACATCAGTGGGTAGGTAAATTAATACTGGGCATTTTCGACGTAAAAATCCAGCGTTTTCACTATGACCTCAATGCTAGACGCACCGCATCAAGGGCAGAAGAGGCTGGGACAATACAACGACACACATAAGTAAAATGTACCTAGCGAATGAACGATGTACTGCAGAACAATAATCTGCCGGAACGCTTCTATCAGAATGATCCAGCAGGCCGGACATTGACATACAATATTGAACGGGTGGCTTGAACCGCTTTGACAAGCGTTTATGCAATAAAATGACTTACCACTCCGCTGGTACTAACGCAGTCCTCACCACATGGGAAAACGCATTTCTCCTGTTGAAGTTCCGTTGGACTGACTGCGCATTCTGAAACAGCTTCAAGCGATTTGTCCAAAGGTAGCGGTGTGAGCGACGCCTCCTGTAACCCCTGTTGTTGCTGGACAACGCGAAAAGCCCGGCGAAGCTGCGCATGCGGAGCGGTTTGGGCCAGCTGTTCGGGGTAAGTAAATGCTTTCGGTTGTGGGGTTTGTCCAGTAGGTGTGTACCGATGAAGATTCTCCGATAGCTGGTGACCAAAGTCTGCTGGAACGTCTTCCAAATTTTCCTTCAGCTTCTTGAATGCGATCGAGGCCTACAAGGAAAAATGAGACAATAAGACAATGCGTGCAAAACTGAAGGCTCTAAAGTGCGAAGCACAGGTATCATTGATAAAACCCACTTGGTAAGATGTATCACCGCTCAAGTTCTCCACTATCAGCGCCTTGCCACTGGTGACTTGTGACAAATCAGTCACCTCCTTCGCGGTAGTGAGGACAAGAGAGTCCAGTTGAATGGATGCATGTTCCACCTGGCTGTTTTGTGATTCCGTATCCGGGTCTTTCCAGCGTTGAGCCCTCTGTCGCAGCTCTGCACCAAGACCGTATGTGGAAAAATCAACTGCCTGTTTGCACAAACGTTCCAAACATGTATCCGCCTTTGTTTGCAACGTCTCGTGTTCCGCCATAACACAGGACAAAGTGTGATCTAATTGCTCAAGCTGATTGTGTCCGTCTGACTCAAAGGTATCAAGCCTAGTAGCTGAAGCTTTGTTAGAACTGGACAACATATGCTCCAGTTTATTCAGTTCCTGGACGTGGGTTAGATGCCAGTCATTCAGCTGAGTTTGCATAACAGCAGTAGTAGTGACAACCTGTATGAAGAGATGTAGAAGAAATGACCACAAGGTGAGGTCTCTAAACATCGTCGCCCTGATCACGAGAAACAAAACGTCAGTAGTAAAGATCGGAACCCAAATACTATAAAGCTGTGAAGGAGAGTTGAGAGTGAAAAGAAAGGGAAAGGGTGGGCATTTCCCACAAGCCCCTTGTTCCTCGGGAAAACCATTATCATCCATCAGCGGAATCGACCCAGCATCTTTCGTGGACTTCATCCCAGCCCAGCGTGCAGCTATCAACAGCGAGTTCGGCTAAGACGTGACGGCAGGCCTATCACTGGGTTGAGCTGTGTCGTATCATTTGGGATTTTAGATCATGTACAAGACGGATTACATTAATCTCAGTCTGTCCAATACGAATCTTCCACCGAGAATTGGGATTAGAAAGGAGATTCCTTCGGTGGGGCACATCCCGAATTCTCCAGACAATATTCATTAGAGGCAAAAGGTATTATGCAACCGGGACTTTTGGGTCCAACCACATCCTGAGCACGCAATCTCAGCCTGGTAATTATTATGTCCTCTTTAAACATTGACTGCTAGCTCCGATAAGTAAGTTGGCTGCCACCTGATTAAAACAACAGCACTTCTGAACAAAAATCATACCTTCTATTGTTCTGTTCGCTTATCTGAGCAATTTGATTGCAAAATCGCCCAGTTCAGCGAACAGACAAGGAGCCATCTAGACAATCTGAGCTGCCAACATTCCCTTGACTAGCGAGAACAATAGCCAAATGAAAGCAAATGGCGGAGTAAAACCTGGTAGTGGGCTCTTAGATTGGATATGAACAGTTTGAAACCAACCACGCAAAGTTCACACAGTCTATCCATTCACGCTTACATAGATACAAAATCTCGTGGAGTTTACATCTTCAAGGAATCTGATTCGCTTTTTAAACAACGGGCTGAGTAAACGTGAATCACAAACTACAGGAAATCGCCCTCAGGTAACCGGTTTATTCAACCACGAGATACTTGCTGCACATTGGAGGTTTGAAAATTGGATGTCATGCCAGGGTTATCCGTGTAGTGGAGGATTCACCCCGTAGCCATGAAAAACAATATCATGTCGCGTCTGAATAAGGCTCACGTTGATTCTCTCACTTCCCGAAAATGTGGTGTGCTCTAGAGGCCGTTTACTTATGAAACACACTTCCAGAACAGTACTGAGAAAATGCACTAGCTGCTGTTACTGCCTCGGCTAGTCGGTTTCGAAAAATCCAACGATCGTACAGCAAGACGGAGAAAAAACAAATCACAAAACCGCTCCACATTCAATGGAGTAAAAACAATTTATTTTTGGACATTGATAACTCTGTCCACCTGAAAAATACCCACACATGCATTAGACATTAATAGGGCGGCGCAGTTCAGGTGCAATGGAATATTTCACGGAAACTGAAAATTAGCGCACAAAGAGAACTCCCATGGCGTAAAACACGAACTGTTGAGTTTTTTCGAGAAGATATCACCATCATCATTATCAAGGAAATAGCATACTTATTCAAACCCTGGTGCTTCGCTGCCCCACTTCATCATCATCATCGACAGCATGACATCACCGTTCAACACCGATGCTTCGCTGCCGTACAACCTTGTACGTGGGCTGGGATAACGTCAGGGCGCCCACACCTAGATAGAAGGATGATTAGGGTCCTCAACCAAAGACTTTGGCTCAGAAACCCAACCACAAGGCAGCGGTGTTTGGCGGGAAATGCAAATGCATTACCATTCCTACGGGACAACACCTGAAGGTGTCTCAGTCCCACTGCCCGCAGAGGCCACGCCTTACAGCCACACATTTCACATTTCAACGTGTTTTTTCGGTTAATTTGTAGCCATCTGGGATTCGGTTCCCCGGAAAAAGCACAACAAATCCTATTTTTCCATTAGCTTGAGTAGCATAACAATGAATGCACCGAATGATCAGGTACAACGAGCGACGCATCTTCGAGTACCGTCTAGGCAACCGTCTGTCATCAGCAATCGGTGTGATTGTACACCCCAATATCGTCGTAAAGCATCTTTCTTACATCGACTAATTGTGCGTGAGGCAAGTGTGTTCAAGCTTCATCGGACATGCAAGTATCTGGTTGACAGTGCAGCACATACTGTTATGACGTAAACAGTATGTAGACAAAACCGGCCAGCTATACCTCTGTAGCGCAATGTAACTATGTGTGATTCAAATGATTTAGCGGTTCAAAAAAAAGAAAGTCGAAATGTACATTCAAAGAATGTTACACGCTCGTCTCGCATGTCAGATGTCCGGGGTTCGAATCCCGGGACGGCCATTGGATACGCACCGCTGATGAGCTCTAATAAGAACGAAACTCGAGTCCAGTGCTTCCCTTTAGTGTGGACTCATGGGAATAATTACGCCAGAACAGGAGGACGACCGTTCAAACGAGAGTGGTGTGACTATGAACTATGTGATAACAGTTGATCAAACGCCCAATTATTTGATGTATTTTTGGTTCGACAAAGAGTCGTTTCTCGAGTACTGCAAAAATGACGTTGTTTGGAAAAGGGTATCCTCACAATATACCGAAAAACACCACAGAGATCTATCCAGTGCAACTCTGTGTCGGCGCACCTCAGAAACGTATGACACAACCTGTTCATCTCTGAAGCCACTCTCTAATGCGGCAGGATTCGCACACCTGTCTCGAAACTTTTGGAGTCCTGTTAATCATGCCGTGGAAAAATTGGCCAACTAATTTTCGTACCCCAATGACGCCGTCACAGGCTGTTTGAAGTTCAGAATGCTTCCAGCACATAGTACATGGTCACGTGTGCGCGTTTTGCACACGTTTTGTTGCTTGGTACCTCGGAATGACTGTGTTAAGTTTTTGCTGAAGTCCAAGAGAATTATTTAACCGAGGTGATGACCATTAATTTGGTACAAAATGATTAGGACACAATCTTGTCATCAGTATCGAGTAGGTCAAGGAGGCACAGCACTTCGGATTCTCACGTGATCAGGTATGGCAACTTGGAAAAGATAGGGAACGAAAAATGGACTCACGTGGTCATATGTTGTTTCCTGGTCATTCTCCAGGCTGGACAGGGCCGACCGAATCGTCTGCAAAAAAGTGCATATCAGATTTGTAGGTCAACAGTGGGTTAAGTGACCTTCATGCTGGATCACAAAAACGGCCTGTATCAAACAAGTAGACTCAAATGTGGTCACAATGACACAGGTTACTGTCTCACGAGAGATTCCAAAGGTCAAACAGAAGACTCGGAATTTGTTCTGGTGTTAATTCTACCGTTGGCATCATCATAAGATGGTTGTTGGAGAAAAGAGGAACCAACCAGGTGGAATATCATCTAAAGTGCCAACACCATCTGGGTTGTACCCATCTGATGTCTGGAACCAACAAATTTTAGATGAATGGTCCATTCCACCAACTGAGATCACCAGCACAGTGCGAAGCATCGGATCTGGAGAACTGGGGAGAGATGGGCCAAGTGGTTAGAGCGCGAATCTACTGACCGGAAGGTCCGTGGTTTGAACCCGACCTTCGCCTCTCGGCTTCCCCTGTCTAGGCTTGGGCAACCTGACAGTATGCTGGCCCTCGTGCCTCCTTCGTGTGGCATGGCAGCTTGGCACCGAAAAGGTGTTAGAGCTGAACGACTTTTTTGATCGGGAGGACTCTAACTAGATCCACCCCTTAAGCTAGATCCACTGCCCTGTCTTTACCTCTCGCCAACAAAGATGCAAAAGAGTACTCCGACTCTCTCTAGTGTATAAGGTTGAAGTTCGGGAATTTGGATACCTCAGAATGCCAAGATCAGCTACCTTCTTTCCCTTGTTTTCTACTTCCACAGAATAGCTTTTTTAATGAACTTTCAAACAGTTGGGATGGGAAAGGAATCTAGTGCTGACTTACTGTGAACGTTCCGAACAAACCCTCGGAAAACCCGGAATTACCAACATCAGTTGTCTGACATAGCTCTCAAATCTAGAATCGTTGTAAAACAGGAACATATACACATGAGACTGCATTTAAGATAGGCTGTTAATGTAACGGTGGATGCTACTGATGAGGGCTGAGTAGTATCTTTTCTCCCAAATCCGCATCGCGTCTCTTGAAAATTGAGATCTGTTACGGAATTTGTGAAGTCGCTTCGAAGCATTTGCTTGTATTTGGGTAACGCTTGGTGAATATCCAGGAAAGTTCAAGAAGACGCGTTCAAGGAGAAGATGGATATTCAGTTTTTGTAAACAAGATGCATATGAGAGTTTTGCTTCCCTGTTCAATAGACTGTAACTGTTCAGTTGGTGTTTCTCTAATAAACAACTCCGCACCGAAGGCCTTCTTCCTTTCACTAATAGTCAGGGAACCCTCCGAAGGAGCAGGTAAAACCCGCTTTAAGTTTTAGACCCCAAGAACTAAAAAAGATAATCACTTTAACTTTTTGGTATAACACTACATCTGTCACCGAAAAGAATAACTGAGCATATCCCGAAGCATCTCATACATGGCCATAGCAGACCAATTTCCTGCCCAGTCAGGTCGCACCTTACTGACATCAGCCAATAAATCTCAGAAAGGTGGGAATTGAGGTAATCTATTGAATTTCCCCAGTCGTGTCTGATTTCACCAAACAGCTGAGGCACTGGTCATCCACACAACTTTGATGCTTATCGAGGCCATCCATACTTACCGAGACTACGCAGGTGCCATTATTCCTATGAGACAACCTGTAATTCTACTACTACCTATCTCAATAATTACGACTCAAACCCCCTTCCAAACGTCTCTCCACTGTACCCGTTGTCCGAACCCCCATTTGTTTGCCGTGAATCCATGTAAATCTACAGGCAGGTGTGCCTGCCCGAAAGAGTCACTGAGAACAGCAGCTGTTCTCATGGACTTGTTAGGTATTATAACGCGACTACGGTGGACTGAGAGTTCTCCGTTGATGAGATAAATGAAATCCAAGAAGAAAGTGAACACCACCATCAGGCTTCTGAAAGAGGACTTATTGGATTAGCGACTACAAAACGTTTCAACAACCCTGTCCTGGAAAACGAGTGACACCAGAAGGACCCAAACTTTCCCATATTTTTCCCCAACGCCCCCTTCTACCAAGTGTCACAGTTTATCACATTCTAAGGAAGACAGACAAAGCAAGCGTCAGACACGGAGGGATTAGAGCATTAGCAAAACAGTGGCAGGCTTCCCGAATTCGAACAAGAGAATACATTTGGAGTGAATTTTGACCATGAAGCGATTGGTTGGAAGCTCAAATTGTAAGTTGCCTCGAACTCGAACAATCTGACGATATCGAGTGATTCCACAGAGATGAGTAAGGCCTTAAAAATTGCAGCTACGTAGTTTCTCGGTGGACAGTGGTCAGTTGGTGAACAACAGGTTGGATATGGTTGACGGACACATGCACTGAAGCCGATGCGTACAAGAAAAGCCAGGAGGGACGAATTCGTATCGTGGGAAACCTAGATATTCAATTCTCTGTAAGAGAGATCCATATTAGATCACAGCTGACTGAGGAACGCTGCTTTTGGCTATTTAGATAAATGACCTCTATGCGGAGTCTCTCTCTCTCTCGAAGGGTTAACTTTTTGGCGTATCCTTATGCTCTCGATGAATACTACGAGATTGGTAACAGATGAATGTACATAAACTCTGAAAATTGCTGGGTAAAAATGGTGTGCTTCATCGACCAAGTAGGACGTACTTTGAGTGTCGCAGCATCTTACGATTTCGGGTAGACAATGCATTGATCGAATGACCTGGATCGAATGCGTGACTAAGAACAAATCGTAGACTACGAAGCTAAAGCACGGAGAATTTCCTTTTTTCAACAAAACGGTTGAGTGATACACCTGGTGAACCAAGAACACGTCCAGAGAGGACAATCACCAAGCAACTAATAGGAAGCATGAGATCTAAAACTACTGCCGAACTCCTATTTAATTACAGATGGAAGCAGCCGAAATGAGTGGATTCGAATCACACACCTTCCGATCCGTCCGTTTGTCATGCCTTAGTCACCTCAAATTCAAACAGTGACAAGCAATGTCCACTACATTAAATATATAACAACCACAGAAAAGTTAGTCGACAGGTGACCAAAAAACTCACATTTGTGAGTTCTTTCTGCTTTTTGTAGTGATTGTCCCATAGTTTGCCTAGCTCACTGTTGCGTTCTTGTTGTGCGGCGGCAAACATATTGCACATCTTCACCAACTGTGCAACGTCCGCGATTAGCTTGTCCAGATGTGCGTGGGATGCACGTAGTGCGGTATTCTACAAAGAGAAGGTTAGTCAAAACAACAGTTATATCGCTGCAGTAAGGCATACGACGAGGTGTCACAGTGCAGATTTTGTGCTACTTTGAGGACGTGTTCAGTTCATCATCTCCACTCACAAACAGTCAGCCTCACCATACGCAGTGAGGTGAAGAAATTCCGCTTAGTTAACGAGCACACTGTCATCGAGTGCAAAATGGAATGAATTATACTAATGGCATCATGGAAGCTGTATACATTATTGACAACTTGCCACGTGAGTAATTGGCGAATTATATTGACGAAAGCACGGTGAAAGAAACCATTCGACTTGTCGCAAATCAAATCACGGACCTTGGTGCGCCCAATATACACCTCAATCGACCGTCCAATCTGTTTCTCATCGTACTGTGTAAGTTCACTTTTCCACTCGTGGCCACACAAATGCAGACAGAGAGAATCATCATCATTACAGAGCGTGACAGCCACAATTCACGGTCTTCTGGGTAAGACGCATCGTCCCAATGATAAGCTCAAGTGCTTTAATTACTCATCATTTTGAACTTTGCTTTTTCATAGGTGTTCAAATTGGCGTGTCTTCTATTATGAACACTCATTTGATTGTGGTAGTTACAGAACTTGTGGAAAAAGTCCTCCCCCTGTCCGTACAGAATGGTTTTCGTCAATCACATCAAAGCAGGATGCGAGTTACACTACTACGAAAGTTCATCAGTAGTGTGCATCCTCGAAACTCGACATCTTCCATGAGAGGCCAGTGTGTAGTCATATGCTGGGTGTGCCTGAATCATCACAGGATCATACATGTGATCGGCAGACGTGCTTACGCTTGGAAAGCATGACTAGCTTGCTCGATACCTTGAGTGACAGTCCGGTAACTGCCCTGGTTGCACCAATCGACTGTCAGGTAACCTAGTCAGGTAGCACAGGTGGCGACTTGATATTTGCCGGACAATTTAGTGTTTAAACATGCATGCCTGTTAGTCGGTAGGACCAAATATCCTAAAAGCAAGAACAGCGCAGTTCGGTCGAGCTGAACGACCCCCGACCTATTAATTCAGCATGGCGGCCAACCAAAGTTTCAGTGTCCAAACTCATTTCTGAAATGATGGTTATAGGAACAGATGGATGGAAAAAAATTATACTTCGTGTGAAAAGATCGAATAAATGAATGATTTGTGTAAAATTCTGTTGAACGACAAACTAAAACTCGAACGTTTGTTTTAACAAAAAACTTGATTAATTCGCAATAGATTGAAAAGACTGAAGGTTTGGGTAGGACTGACTACAGCACACTTACCACAAGTTGAGGGAGATTTCTCAACCCACACGGAACTAAATCAGCAAGTAACCGAAATGGCTTTGCGGATGAGAAGTGAGTTAGTTATACTATCCAGTCTGCTGAGGGATTTTGTATGAATGACAGCATTTCCCCACAAAAAGTCAGCGAAACAACATATCAGGTGTTGAGGGTGATAGTTCCCTTTACTTCTGAACCGGACTCAGAACAGCGTCCCTATCTGAAGACCACAAAAGATCACAAAATGAGTGTCCCAAACGTATAATCATTAGGATCATGCAGCCTTTTGTGGTTGGAATTGTAACAGTCTCAGTAAAACAAAGTTGACATCAAGGAGTGAGGTGCGAGTGAAATCAGCTTGGGGACGGGTGAAACTTATCGGATTAATAGGTTCAAGATGACAAGCACGAAGTAATCGAGTTTAGAATACGCAGGGTCCGGTTAGCGACGAGTCGACATTGTTGTGTTGGAGGGACAAGCGAGTAGCACACGGAACCAGAATCATGGGCTCTATTGGGATTGAAATCTGTCTGTATACTGAAAAGGGCATCCTGGAAAAATTGCCAAGTGGCAAATAGATGATAAAAACTCCATGAGGTAAGCTCACGTGATTTTGGATGAGTTGCGTCATTTGCTGGTTTTCATTCTGAAGCGTCGAGTAAAGCGTCCTAATACGTTCTGCTTGTGGCCTGAGTGTGGTCTCAAGACACTCCTTGGATAGGTTCAGTTGTTCGCTGGCAAACAAATCAGTTTGTTCCGCAGCATGGATGCATTCTTTGGCTAAGGACGCGGCCAATGTCTGCTTCAGTATTTTTTGCTTGTCTAATAACTGAACTGCTACCGTCTCGTTGTTGGTCCGTAAATCAGCTGGAATGGGATAGAATATCAAACCATAAAGTCCAAACGGACATATTCAACATAAAGTAAACGACAAAGATTGCACAAGTTCAACTCTGCTAAGAGGATAAGACACGCTGAGTAAACACCTTTGTACACCTCCCATTAGGGCTTCATGGTGCCCAACTAGACTAGTCGAAAAGGGTCAGTCACTACTAGCTGAACTTGGTAAAATATCGTGGGTTCCAAACCCACTTAGGTAAGAATGATAACGGACGGATCCTGCTGTTTATTGCTAAATACTTGTTCGTTGCACATTTGCGTGCTCGAGTTCCACCACGAATTTTCGGGAAGTGCGGCTTTTCATGGCTTCAATGAAGTGCATACAACTGCATATGATAAAACTGAATTAGAACCTACAAAAATGCAAATTACACGCTCTGCTTCCTCGATCACTGCTGAAAAATACTTCAGTAGCTAGAACTACCATGCTAATAAATAATATGCGATGAAGTGTAATGTATGTAGAAGTTCCCAAATGATAGGTCACATGATGGGTTTCCCGATCGACAATTGAGTGTGGTCAGCTTGAAGGTGAAACCTTGAGCACTCTCTGTAGAAAAGTTACCCCATGGACTCTCAAACGGACTACAAACGTGCATCATTTACCTTCGAAAAAGTAGAAAGTATATTGGCAAACTTACATAGTGCATTGCGAATACTCTGACAGAACAAATCAAACTTTTTCGAAAGGTCAGCGACCTGGGATATCGGTTCGGTCATCCGATCCACAGCCCAGTTAGTAGAAATATTTGAGACACGTTCTCGATTATTCTCATCCAGGCTGGCTAACCGGTGGACTTTGTCATGAAGGCCGGTGACATCAGATATGGCAGAACGAGCAGTCTGAAGTAAGGTGGTTGCCTGTCCACGCAGGACGTTTTCCGTTTCCTGGTGTTTCTCTCGAATATGCGCCTCCTCTTCCAGACGACATTTGAGCTTCAACAAGCGGACACGTTTCTCTTCCTGGTTTAAAACCATGGCACGATTTAGTAATATATATATATATATATATATATATGATGGTCAAAGAAGGTTAAAAAGCAGTCAATACTATACGTTCAAGGTTTAGGTTAGACCTCTTTGAGCTGTACACAACAAAATAGAGGGAGACTACTCACAAGGTCGACAGCCCGCGACAGGTTTCGTCCTTCTTGAGGCTCATCAGGTAGGCGCAGTCCTCAAGTTTCCGTTAACCTTATGATCTACTTGAACCCAAATTGGACTGTTTTGGAGAAATACACTCATTTGCAAATCAATTTGGTTTCCACGGGAGACTCAATTGGATCTCTCGTTTATGGTGTCCTCCAACTGAATGTGCTTCATGAATCATGAGGCGGCCTGTGTGCAGCACATTCAGTCGTAAAATATCACAAGCGAGAGATTCAGATTGATTTGCAAATGAGCGTATTTCTCGAAACGGAAGTGAGGGGATGGAACTGGAAAGTAGGAGGACTTTGGCACGACTGCGTTCCGCAAATTTGCATACTTTAATGAGTTTTAAATCAACAACTGGCTATCAGATGCTCCTTACTTTCAACACTAATAATCAAGCTCAAATGCTCTTCGGTCGATACTCAGGAGGCTATGGAAATGACCAATTACTGTCTACTTCACAGTCGATCGGCGGTAGTTGGACACATCTCACAGCGAACAAACGTGTTCGTATATAACCAACTGAATACCTCTGGATTTGAATCTGAGTCAATGAACTGAACACAACAACCACGGCTGTAATGCGCAAAGCAAGTGCTGAGAAGATTCGATGAAGTCAATGTAGAAATCAAGCGAAGAGATGACATGGAGACGCAAAGGAATCTTGGACTCTGTCGGAATGTGCTCAAAAAAGCGTTCAGCTGTAGCATCCTTCCGGCACCTAGCTGCCATGCCACCTGAAGGAAGCACGAGGGCTGGGATACTGCCAGGTTGCCCAAGCCTAGACAGGGGAAATCGAGATGCAGAGATCAGATTCAAACCACGGATCTTTCGGCCAGTAAATTCGCGCTCTAACCACTTGGGTCATCTCGCTCTCTTTGGAGGGATCTCTCTTGAAAGAGTAGTGGGTAAAGGCGTAAACACTGTGTCGGGGTAGGTCATATGGATAAAGCTTGACTTTAGTCGCGCGCGAGGATATGCACCACTAGGATGAGAGTGAAACCCAAATCGAATGTCTTAAAATAGGATGGAAACAAAACTTAGAAAGGATAGTATCTGCGCTTCGTAAGCCCATCGTATCCTACTGGGACTAAACCTACATCAGTAGCTTTAATCCCGTACCCAACTACTACCTGTGACACAATCACCTGTTTGTATGTGACGGAAACCACGCGACAATACCGAGGGACTAGACTAGCTGAGGGCGGTGATCTAGATATCTCGACCGGCGGATGCAAAGAGAGCACAAAAAGGATGGGTAGAAGGGATCGGTTTTGAGGATGGATGAGTGCGAGGATGCTGAACCAATAGATGAATTGAATGCTACTGGATGTTGCACAACTATTCGAAAGATTACAGGGTAATACGAAGCCATATTGCCTTGTGGGAGACAGAGGCTGGGAACGCATGTAAGCCGATGCCAGGTCGTACTGAGAAATTATCTGTCTCGATTTAATCACGGCAGAGCAAAGGAAATACACTGTTCTAAGAATCTGATCATGTAGAAGTACCATTCACCATCACTAAATCGCACCGATCAAACTCAGTTAACGTGGCAGTGTGGGGCCCCAATATGGCTACAGCAGGGAGTTCTAGACAGTGACTCGACTGTTCATCCCGAAAAGCTACTAGTGTGGCTTTCAGTTCCTAAAAAGAGAAATGGGCCTACAGGATATGGCGAAATTCCAACCTCAAAACGCGAGGCGCATGTACCACGTGATTTCTGACGAGATTTAACACCACAAGCCGTGGCGGACTTGAGTACTTCGGGATCATAGACATGTGTAGATGATGGGTCATTATCTAAGGGATCGTCCACTGCAAATGACCTGAGGGAGAGAAATTCGTTTCACTGCCTTATGGATCGATTTCTCCAATCACAAAAGGCATCTGAGCCGGCGTTGTAAACTCAATTGGTAGCACAAACTCAAGGTTTTAAAGAATTAAGTGAAAGTAAGTGAAAGTAAGATTAAGTTGGAACGACAACTCACCACATCTTTTTGACAAGCAACCAACTCGTTTTCAATTTGTTCCTGACGTTCACGTGCCTCAGCCAGTTCGGCCTGGGTGAGCGTAAAATCTTCTTGAATTTGAGCTAAGTCGTGTTCTAGCATTTCCCGTCGTTCTTCCAATTCACTAGAAACGGTAAAAAAAACTCGATAAATAAATAAAAACGATACAGAGAAGAGAAACTAGAGTGAGGATAGAGGCTGTGGAGGGAGAACTTGCGTGGTTTGCAGAAACGTTTTGCCTGGTAGTTCAAAAGGTTCGTGGACGTCTAAAAACTATGCACGAACTGGAGATCAACGGGCGCCGACGAATTTGCCACAACAAAAACAGTAAGTGAGGGCAGTTCTTCAGCCAAAAGAATAGTAGACCTCGTGACTTTGCGGTGAAAAGCACAAGCTTTATACAACACATGGATAAATTGATGCAATGTTGTTTTTATTCGCAAAAAAGGCACCTCTGTGGACACGAACCACAAGAGGGAAAGGTGGTACTGTCTTCAGCTAGTAGATGGAGACAGTACCACCTAACCCCCCCCCCCAACGAACAATTTTTAGCGGTATCGCTTGTTTCACTGCTTATTGGGGATAAATCATGTTGAGGTTTAAGCCACCACAGTCAGTGTGCCTTTAAAAAAACGATTTCCAGTAGGCAAAAAACTAAATTAATATTTCTGAGAATGAATAATTTCTGTCTAACAACACTCCCCGCCGTCTCGGAGAATCGGGTTCTGTTGGACATTCTCAGTACAATACAGCATCAGATATATATGTGCCGTCGAGTCGATCAAAACTATCACTTCTTGGGCAATGAAAATAGTGGTATGTTTGAGGGTCTGATACTTTCGAAGACCCACCTAACTTGACCAAACAGTGGGCCAATAAATAATAGGGCTTCATCCCAGCTTGTCAGATGAACTTCGTGATACATATGTTAGATCACTAAGATCTACTTGTCTGAGAGTGAACCTCAGACAAAAGTTAAAGTAACAGCTACTGTAAAGTTGGTTAGGATATCCTGAGAATACGCTTTTGGGACAGCAAATTCAGTTACACGGTCAGATGTAGTTAAGAAATTCAAAATACAGGTACGAGATGCCACAGCCTGTAAACATGGAAAGTAACAGACCGGACTTCGGTGAGGACTATCCACACAACTTGAGACGGTCATTTCAGCGACATCCTGTAAGACCCACGAACGTCGACGTTATTGGTAGGGTGAATTTACTGGGAAAGTCACAAAACTTCCCTCCATAAATCAAGGAAAATCCCACACCTTCAACCTTTATGGAACATTCCCGCGACCAACCCGTGAGAACATTTGGCCAGGTGTGTACACCCATGCAGGCTCCAGGAGTGTCAAACATGTAATGGACCGCTACGTAACCGGTATATAAAAAATCGAGGACTGTAACATCAAACTGACCACTGACGAGCTCCCTCCGGTTCACGAAGAAGTGTTCGCAATATAGTTATCAAGATTTGCGAGCAGATTATA